>NC_082695.1:53674675-53978473 GCF_949987515.2 Delphinus delphis
TACTGCACAGCAGAGTAAAGAAAAAAGATTGAAAAGAACTGAGGACAGTTTCAGAGACTTCTGGGACAACATTAAAAACACCAACATTCGAATTATAGGGGTTCCAGAAGAAGAAGAGAAAAAGAAAGGGACTGAGAAAATATTTGAAGAGATTATAGTTGAAAACTTCTCTAATATGGGAAAGGAAATAGTTAATCAAGTCCAGGAAGGACAGAGGGTCCCATACAGGATAAATCCAAGGAGAAATACACCAAGACACACGTTAATCAAACTGTCAAAAATTAAATACAAAGAAAAACATATAAAAAGCAGCAAGGGAAAAACAACAAATAACACACAAGGGAATCCCCATAAGGTTAACAGCTGATCTTTCAACAGAAACTCTGCAAGCCAGAACGGAGTGGCAGGACATATTTAAAGTGATGAAGGAAAAAAACCTGCAACCAAGATTACCCAGCAAGGATCACATTCAGATTTGATGGAGATATTAAAACCTTTACAGACAAGCAAATGCTGAGAGAGTTCAGCACCACCAAATCAGCTTTACAACAAATGCTAAAGGAACTTCTCTAGGCAAGAAACACAAGAGAAGGAAAAGACCTACAATAACGAACCCAAAGCAATTAAGAAAATGGGAATAGGAACATACATATCAATAATTACTTTAAATGTAAATGGATTAAATGTTCCCACCAAAAGACACAGATTGGCTGAATGGATACAAAAACAAGACCCATATATGTGCTGTCTACAAGAGACCCACTTCAGACCTAGAGACACATACAGACTGAAAGTAAGGGGATGGAAAAAGGTATTTCATGCAAATGGAAACCAAAAGAAAGCTGGAGTAGCAATTCTCATATCAGACAAAATAGACTTTAAAACAAAGACTATTAGAAGAGACAAAGAAGGACACTACATAATGATCAAGGGATCGATCCAAGAGGAAGATATAACAATTCCAAATATTTATGCACCCAACATAGGAGCACCTCAATACATAAGGCAAATACTAACAGCCATAAAAGGGGAAATCAACAGTAACACATTCATAGCAGGGGATTTCAACACCCCACTTTCACCAATGGACAGATCATCCAAAATGAAAATAAATAAGGAAACACAAGCTTTAAATGATACATTAAAAAATAATAACTTAATTGATATTTATAGGACATTCCATCGAAAAAGAAAAGAATACACATTTTTCTCAACTGCTCATGGAACATTCTCCAGGATAGATCATATCTTTAGTCACAAATCAAGCCTTGTTTAATTTAAGAAAATTGAAATTCTATCAGTATATTTTCTGACAACAACGCAATGACACTACATATCAATTACAGGAAAAGACCTGTAAAAAATACAAACACATGGAGGCTAAACAATACACTACTTAATAACAAAGTGATCACTGCAGAAATCAAAGAGGAAATAAAAAAATACCTAGAAAGAAATGAAAATGGAGACACGACGACCCAAATCTTATGGTATGCTGTAAAAGCAGTTCTAAGAGGGAAGTTTATGGCAATAAAATCCTACCTTAAGAAAAAGGAAACATCTCGAATAAACAACCTAACCTTGCACCTAAAGCAATTAGAGGAAGAAGAACAAAAAACCCCAAAGTTATCAGAAGGAAATAAATCATAAAAATCAGATCAGAAATAAATGAAAAAGAAATGAAGGAAATGATAGCAAAAATCAATAAAACTAAAAGCTGGTTATTTGAGAAGATAAACAAAATTGATAAACCATTCACCAGTCTCAAAAAGAAAAAAAGGGAGAAGACTCAAATCAATAGAATTAGAAATGAAAAAGGAGAAGTAACAACTGACACTGCAGAAATACAAAAGATCATGAGAGATTACTACAAGCAACTCTATGCCAATAAAATGGACAACCTGGAAGAAATGGACAAATTCTTAGAAATGCACAACCTGTCAAGACTGAATTAGGAAGAAATAGAAAATATGAACAGACCAATCACAAGCACTGAAATTGAAACTGTGATTTAAAATCTTCCAACAAACAAAAGCCCAGGACCAAATGGCTTCACAGGCGAATTCTATCAAACATTTAGAGAAGAGCTAACACCTATCCTTCTCAAACTCTTCCAAAATATAGCAGAGGGAGGAACACTCCCAAACGCATTCTACAAGGTGACCATCATGTTGATACCAAAACCAGACAAGGATGTCAAAAACAAAGAAAACTGCAGGACAATATCACTGATGAACATAGATGCAAAAATCCTCAACAAAATACTAGTAAACAGAATCCAACAGCACATTAAAAGGATCATATACCAGGATTAAGTGGGGTTTATTCCAGGAAGGCAAGGATTCTTCAATATACGCAAATCAATCAACGTGATACACCATATTAAAAAATTGAAGGAGAAAAAAAATATGATCATGTCAATAGATGCAGAGAAAGCTGTCAACAAAATTCAACACCCATTTATGATAAAAACCCTGTAGAAAGTATGCGTAGAGGGAACTTCCCTCAACATAATAAAGGCCATATATGAAAAACCCATGGCCAAAATCATCCTCAGTGGTGAATAACTGAAACCATTTCCACTAAGATCAGGAACAAGACAAGGTTGCCCACTCTCACCACTCTTTTTCAACATAGTTTTGGAAGTTTTAGCTATAGCAATCAGAGAAGAAAAGGAAATAAAAGGAATCCAAATCTAAAAAGAAGAAGTAAAGCAGTCACTGTTTGAAGACGACATGATACTATACATAGAGAATCCTAAAGATGCTACCAGAAAACTACTAGTGCTAATAAATGAATTTGGTAAAGTAGCAGGATACAAAATAAATGCACAGAAATCTCTGGCATTCCTATACACTAATGATGAGAAGTCTATAAATGAAATCAAGAAAATGCTCCCATTTACCACAGCAAGAATAAGAATAAAATAGCTAGGAATAAACTTACCTAAGGAGACAAAAGACCCATATGCAAAAAATTATAAGACACTGATGCAAGAAATTAAAGATGACACAAATAGATGGATAGATATACCATGTTCTTGGATTGGAAGAATCAACATTGTGAAAATGACTCTACTACCCAAAGCAATCTACAGATTCAATGCAATCCTTATCAAAATACCACTGGCATTTTTCACAGAACTAGAACAAAAAATTTCACAATTTGTATGGAAACACAAAAGACCCCGAATAACAAAAGCAATCTTAAAAACAAGAAATGGAGCTTGGTGAATCAGGCTGCCTGACTTCCGACTATACTACAAATCTACAGTAATCAAGACAGTATGGTACTGGCACAAAAACAGAAAGATAGATCAATAGAACAGGACAGAAAGCCCAGAGAAAAACCCATGCACATATGGTCACCTTGTCTTTGATAAAGCAGGCAGGAATATACAGTGGGGAAAGGACAGCCTCTTCAATAATTGGTGCTGGGAAAACTGGACAGGTACATGTAAAAGTATGAGATTAGATCACTCCCTAACACCATAAACAAAAATAAGCTCAAAATGCTTTAGACACCTAAACGTAAGGCCAGAAACTATAAAACTCTTAGAAGAAAACATAGGCAGAACACTCTATGACATAAATCACAGCAAGATCCTTTTTGACCCACTTCCCAGAGAAATGGAAATAAAAACAGAAATAAACAAATGGGACCTAATGAAACGTAAAAGCTTTTGCACAGCAAAGGAAACCATAAACAAGACCAAAAGACAACCCTCAGAATGGGAGAAAATATTTGCAAATGAAGCAACTGACAAATGATTAATATCCAAAATTCATAAGCAGCTCATACAGCTCAATAACAAGACAACAAACAACCCAATCCAAAAATGGGCAGAAGACCTAAATAGACATTTCTCCAGAGAAGATATACAGACTGCCAACAAACACATGAAAGAATGCTCAACATCATTAATCATTAGAGAAATGCAAATCAAAACTACAATGAGATGTCATCTCACACAAGTCAGAATGACCATCATCAAAACATCTAGAAGAAATCAATGCTGGAGAGGGTGTGGAGAAAAGGGAACACTCTTGCACTGCTGTTGGGAATGTGAATTGGTACAGCCACTATGGAGAACAGTATGGAGGTTCCTTAAAAAACTACAATAAGAACTATCAAATGACCCAGAAACCCCTCTACTGGGCATATACCCTGAGAAAACCATAATTCAAAAAGAGTCATGTACCAAAATGCTCATTGTAGCTGTATTTACAATAGCCAGGAGATGGAAACAACCTAAGTGTCCATCATTGGATGAATGGATAAAGAAGATGTGACACATATATACAATGGAATATTACTCAGCCATAAAAAGAAACAAAATTGAGCTATTTGTAATGAGGTGGATAGACCTAGAGTCTGTCACACAGAGTGAAGTAAGTCAGAAAGGGAAAGACAAACACCGTATGCTAAGACACATATATATATGGAATTTAAGAAAAAAAAATGTCATGAAGAACTTAAGGGTAAGACAGGAATAAAGACACAGACCTACTAGAGAATGGATTTGAAGACATGGGGAGGGGGAATGGTAGGCTGTGACAAAGCGAGAGAGTGGCATGGACGTATATACACTACCAAACGTAAAATAGATAGCTAGTGGGAAGCAGCCGCATAGCACAGGGAGATCAGCTCTGTGCTTTGTGACCACCTAGAGGGGTGGGAATGGGAGAGTGGGAGGGAGGGAGATGCAAGTGCGAAGAGATATGGGAACATATATATAACTGATTCACTTTGTTATAAAGCAGAAACTAACACACCATTGTAAAACAATTATACTCTAATAAAGATGTAAAGATGTAAAAAAAAAAAAGGTATTCAATAAACTCTATGTATTCTGTATGTGCTGTTTGTATATGCAGGTGTGTGTGTGTTTTGTGTATGTGTGTGTGAGGGAAAGAAAAAAAAAGAGAGAGAGGGCAGGTGTCAAAATGTTAATGAATCCATTTTGAAACAAGTATATATTTTAAATTATTTTTCAAATATAGAAATAATACATGCATTTTTGAATAATTTGAAATTCTATAAATATCCTAAGAATTACATTTTAAATAGCTCTAAATATTTTGGAATTTCTGCATGGATTTATAAATTATACTATTATGAAATTGAATCTTATAATACCACTTTGTAGATCAAAACCAACCAGACACTAACAATTTCAAATGGCTTAATCTAATCTATTTATATTTTTATATATTGATTTCTCATAATATATGATGAGCATGTTTTCTGCTAAAAATGGTTCTCAAATACATGATTTTAATTAGGTGTTCAGCAATTCCTGATTTAAATATTGATTTACAGAGCCACTTACATATGGTTCATCATTTGTTTCCCTTTTCTATTGTTAATAAATAAAATTTGCTATTTTGTAGATTAATACTAATCTCTATGGATTATTGCTATTTTTATATAATCCTGATCAAAAATCACTAGTTTAAAGTATATTATCATTTATAAGTTTCTTAATTCATCTTGGCAAATAGATATGCTGAAATAGTATATTTTATTTCCATTCCATTGGAAGAGGTTGAAAAAGTTGTTTCAATGCACCTTCTGAGTACCTTTTCTAATGCAATAAAAACCCAATTATATAATTCAATTTTTTTTTTTTTTTTTTTTTTTTTTTTTTTGCAGTACGCGGGTCTCTCACTGTTGTGGCCTCTCCCATTGTGGAGCACAGTCTCCGGACATGCAGGCTCAGTGGCCATGGCTCACGGGCCTAGCTGCTCCACGGCATGTGGGATCTTCCCAGACCGGGGCATGAACCCGTGTCCCCTGCATCGGCAGGCAGACTCTCAACCGCTGTGCCACCAGGGAAGCCCTAATTCACATATTTTTTATTACTAATGATGGCAAACATTTTTTATGTTTTATTAGGCATTTTCATTTCTTTCTGAAATATCTATACCATTTACTATTTTCTCTTTTGTTAACTTAGAATTTTCTCACTAACTATTAAAAATCTCTTAATTTGGGCTTCCCAGGTGGTGCTGTCGTTGAGAATCTGCCTGCCAATGCAGGCGACGTGGGTTTGAGCCTTGGTGCGGGAAGATCCTACATGCTACAGAGCAGCTAAACCCGTGCAGCACAGCTAGTGAGCCTGCGCTCTAGAGCCTGTGAGCCACAACTACTGAGCCCACGTGCCACAACTACTAGCCCACGTGCCACAACTACTGAAGCCCACATGCCTAGAGCCCATGCTCCACAACAAGAGAAGCTACCACAGTGAGAAGCCCACTCACCACAATAAAGAGTAAACCCCACTTGCCACAACTAGAGAAAGCCTGTGTGCAGCAACAAAGACCCAACACAGCCAAAAATAAATAAATTAATTAATTAATTTAAAAATCTCTTAATTTATGAAGGCTAATTAACTTTTCTGAAACATTTTTAAATATTTCCAAATTTTTCATTTATATTTTAATTACTTTGTCAAATTTTATAGTACAGAGAAATAAAATTTGGGGTGGTAAAACATATTAATATTTTCCTGTATCTTTTTATTCTTAATATTTGTCAATCTTAAGATCAGTTTTTGCCTATAAATTCTACAAATGTTTATTTTTCATATAATTTTGTTATGTATTTAAGTCATCTACTACAAATTTTCTTTTAATATGAGTTAAGACTCTAATGACATTTTTATTCAAACAATTTCTTAATTTTAAAATTCTATTTCTCAGTGATACGGAAGGTTATCTTTATTATATATTATGCTACACACATAAATGTACACATATCTGTTTTGAAAAGAATATTTTATTGTACATTAATTTGAAAAAAAATACTGTCCTTTCACTTACTGTATTGAAAGAAATTTCAGAGAGCTTTACTTGATATGAATATTTTATTGAGTGAGAGAGAAACTGTATGCAAACAGGAATACCTCAAACTTGAATTATTGAAACTGGTAAGAGGCTCAGAGGCATGATGTCACAAGATGGCTCATAAAGTGAAAATGAGGAAGCTGCTTAACATTTACAATGATTTTTTTTTTTAATTGCAACAGGGGTGTCCAGACACCAGGGGATACATTAAAAGTGATTTTGTTATACCATTTCAGAAAGATAACTTACATTTAATTTATGAATATCAGAGGCATTTACAAGAAATAACTTAAGTTTTTCTTACATGGTTTAACTGATTTTATATACTCCAGGGATCTTCAAGCTTCATCTCCATTTTCTTTTATTTTAACAATTATAACCCATTTACTATCTCAAATATTCAGAGGCAAGATTTACTCACATTATTGGTCTTTAAAAATAATTATTTTGACATTTATGTTTAGAAAATTTTAAAATCAATCCATCAAGGTCAACCTTGTATTACTAGGCCATTCTTGCTCCATTTCCTACATAACTAAATGAGTCATGTTAATCCTATAATTATTGTTATTATTTATTGGGAAGGCTGACAATTACAATATAAATTACATTAAGCATTTTTTTTAAATTTTGCTTCATGGCATTGTTAAATGTTTTAACTACTCATGATACACAGACATGCTCACTGTTTGAGACAATAAATTAATTATTAATTCTAAGTTTATTTCTGTATACTATATTTGATTTTCTACATATATAATTTAGAAAGATTATTGACAATGATAATTTGTCTCCTTCTTTCTATCAATTGCTACCTTTAACAATATTTTATGTCTTATTGACTCAGCTAGAACTTCTTGAAAAATATTTTAGCAATAATAGTGGTTATACATTTATTGAGAATTCTAATATTTCAGGGTTGCTTTTGTCTGTGATAATTTGTATATATATTATTGGATTATGAAGCACACTTCTATCTCTGGTTATTTGTAAGTATTTTAATACTATTTCAAACAATAATATATTTTTGAAATTAATATAAGTAATATACATCTCCATATTTACCTTTTTTTGCACTATGCCTATAGATTTTTAAATGCTTAAAGTGTACATTTTTAAATATTAAATCACAATTCTGGGATAAGAGTTCTTTCTTTAGAATTATTCATCTGATACATGGTTAAATTTACTCAATAAATATTTTATTTAAGATTTTTAACACACACATATGTAACAAAAACTGAAGATAGAAATGATCATTATCTGTGTAGTGTAATGTAAGTTTCAAAAATTATTTGGAGAGTTTTGAGATTTTTTTCATTTTCTCAGACAAATTATAGCTTGTGGAAACTATTTCCTTTCTGAGAATTTGAAGTAACTCAATGGTAAAACTGTCTTTCCTCATGGGAAGTTAAATCTATCACAAGCTTGTCAACATCTTTTATGATTTTTTCATTATTAACCTTCTATATTTCTATGGTAATTATATTTATACTTTCCCAGAAATTTATGTATATCAAAAAGCTTATCAAATTTTTAGCAAATATATCATAAAGCATTTATATACAGTTTTGTAGAGCCTTTTTAAACTCCATGTCTTAGATTATTTTCTTTTGTGTCTCTTTAAAGTTTTATAATTTTGTGTGTTTTTAGTTTGTTTTAAATAAGAGGTTTTTGAATTTAACTTACATGCTCCCTGTTTTAACTTAACACATTCATTAATTATTGTATTTTATTTTTTCTGTGTATTGGGTTGTTCTTATTTAGCTATTCTTTTCCAAAATGTCTGACAAAAGATATATTTCAGTACTTTTTCTGTTTCTTTAAGAATGAAAACATGTGAAGCTATGAATTTACTTTGGAAAAAACTGTATGCATCTTGATCTCTGTTTATTTCAGTTTTCTTTAAAAAATAATTTAAAAATTAATAATAGTTATGCATTTTGTTTAGACTATGTTCTAAAATTTGTAGTATGTGTTTGATGTATTTTAATCAGTCAATCATCATATTTTAGAGATGATAAGAAAATGTAGGTGAAGAACAGTTGAGTACAATAATCCCCCTTCATATATGGAGACTCCCAGTAGATGCCTGAAACTGAATAGTACTGAACCCCAAAACATATGTATATGGGGCTTCCCTGGTGGCGCAGTGGTTGAGAGTCTGCCTGCCAATGGAGGGGACATGGGTTTGTGCCCCTGTCCAGGAAATTCCCACATGCCACAGAGTGGCTGGGCCCATGAGCCATGACTGCTGAGCCTGCGTGTCCAGAACCTGTGCTCCGCAATGGGAGAGGCCACAACAGTGAGAGGCCCGTGTACTGCAAAAACAAAAAAACATATGTATATGTTTTTCCTTATGCATACATACCTATGATAAAGTTTAATTTGTAAATTAGACACAGTAAGAGATTAAAAACAATAATAATAAAATACAACAATCATAAAAACATGCTATGATTAATCATAATCATAATCATTAATCATAAAAGTTATGTGAATGTGGTCTCTCTCTCAAAATATCTTATTGTACTGTATTCACCATTCTTGTGATGATGTGAGATGACATAATGCCTACGTGCTGAAATGAAGTGAGGTGAGCAGCATTAGGGCATTATTGATCTCCTGACAATATGTCAGAAGGAGGATCATTTACTTCAGGTGATCCTGGATCACTGAGCCAAGATGATACCGATGGATGGAGTGGGGATCCATGAGATTTCATCATGCTGCTCAGAACAGTGTGTAATTAAAAACTGATGAATTGTTTATTTCTGGAATTTTCCACTTAATATATTTAGACCAAGGTTGGTCTACATGAAAGCATAGAAAGAGAAACTGTGGATAAGGGGGGACTATTTTACTATGGCCAATGTTATGTGCTCAGAATATTAAGCTAAGCAGTTTACATGTAGTTGCCTAGAACGTTGTTTTGGAAGGGGACAGTCATCCAGAAGTAATTGCTGTTTTTTAAAATTTTTTTATTTGTTTATGCATTTGTCTATTTGCTTGCTTGATTATCTATTGTACATTATACAGAATTTAAAATGAATGAATTTTAAGCATTCTGTTTGATGAGTTTTGACAAATACTTGAACAAGTATAAAACCATCTCAATCAACCATGATGGAAATATGGAAATTTCCACTAACCCAGATGATCCCTTGAATACTTTTCAGGCTACTTCCATTCCCCAACCACTGCTCTGATTCACATCAGGATAGAATTTTATCTGTCCTAAGACTTTAAGTAACTGAGTAATTTTTGTGTCTGGCTTCCTTAGCTAAACATAAAAGTTGATATTCCTACATTTGGTTTTATTGAACTGCAATTCATTTTTTTTTAACTTCTGAGGAATATTTCATGTTTGGATATATCATAATTTTGTTTTTTCCATTCTCTTCTTGATGGACATTTAAATTACTTCTAGTTTAGAACTCTTAGAAATAAAGTCTGTCTCAGGAGACATCTTTATTTCTCTTGGTAACTCCCTAAGAGAACTGTTGCATTGCAAGGCAGATCTATTTTTATTTTATTTTTTAAAAAGTTTTATTGGAGTATAGTTAATTTACAATGTTGTGTTAGTTTCTGCTGTACAGCAAAGTGAATCAGTTACACACACACATATATCTGCTCTTTTTAAGATTCTTTTCCCATATAGATCATTACAGAGTATTGAGTAGATTTTCCTGTGCTATACAGTAGATTTTTATTAGTTATCTAGTTTATATGTAGTAGTGTGTATATGTCATCCCAATCTCCCAATTTATACCCCACTTTCCCCCCTGGTAAACATGTTATTTTTTTTCTACATCTGTGACTCTATTTTTGTTTTGTAAATAAGTTCTTTTGAACCATTTTTTTAAGATTCCACATATAAGTGATATTATATAATATTTCTCTTTCTCTGTCTGACTTATGTCACTCAGTATAACAATTTCTAAGTCCATTCATGTTGCTGCAAATGGAATTATTTCATTATTTTTAATGGCCTAGTAATATTCCATGGTGTATTTTTAACTTTATTTAAAAAAACTGATTTCCAAAGTCATTGCTACATTTGTAACTCCCCCCAAATTTTATGAGGTTCCAGTTGTTCTATTTCCTCAAGAACATTTGGTAATGAAATTTCAGAATTTATGAGTACTAGTGGGTGTGAATTGGTAACTCATAGTCTGAATTTTCTATTTTCTTATATCTGTGACATCAAACTCTTTTAAATGTGCTTCTTACCTATTCTTTTTTTCTTATTTTGTGATGTTCACAAGTGTTTTGCATTTTTGGATTTTTGTCTTTTTAAAAAATGATCTGTAGGAATTACCAATATATTCTGATACAAGTCCATCAGCTGTATTTATGGACAATATTTTCTCTCAATCTGTGGCTTATAATTTCATTTTTTAATGATTTATTTGGAAAAGAAGATGTATTTAATTTTAATATAGTCCAGCTTATTATTATTCTTTTTTGTTGTTCTTAGCTCTTATCTAAAAAACTCTATCCAAAGGTTGCATAATGTTTTCCTCTGCTTTGTTTAAAAGCTTTATACCTTAGCTTTTATGTTTAGGTTTATCTATGACAAGTTTCAAATAAATGGTTTTGTATGATGTCAGATAGAGGGTTGAGGTTCACTTTTTCTTTCTTTCTTTCATACAGAAACCCTGTTTTTCCAAGATCCTGTGTTGAAAAGTATTTCTTTTTTCTTTTCATTTCTTTGTTTGTTTTTCCCAGTCACGTACCTTGATACCTTTATTAAAAGTAAACAAAGTTTGGCCAAATAAAGATGTGGAATAGTTTGCAAATATTTTGTTGAGATTAATTATATTCATGAGGTTTAGTGGCCTTAAATATAATTTTCTTATAGTGTCCTTGTCAGTTTTTAAATAATATTCCCACTCTCATTTTGAATACTGTAACTTGTAATTTTCCCTCTTCTTTATCGTTCTTCCTGGTTTTATCAATTTCCTTAACATATATATTATGAAACTTTTTTGGCATTTGTTGATTTTCCCTATTTTTTTTTTCCATTTTCTATTACACTGATTTTTTTTCTTATTTTTATCATTTATTTTCTACTTACTTTGGGTTTATTTGTGCAAATTTTTCTAGATTTTCAAGTTGGAAACTTAGATCATTATTTGTAAAACCTTCTGTTCTAACATGAACATTTTAAAATATGTGTTTCTAATAACTGTTTTAGCTACATCCCTCAAATTTTATTATGCTCTGGTTTATATCATTCATATTGAACTATTTTCTTATTTGCATTGTAATTTCTTTTCTGTCACATTAGTTATTTAAAATAGTCTTGCTATATTTTCAAATATTTGTTGTTATAAAGAATACTCCATGTAATTTCATTATTTTGAAATTCGTTGAGTTTTTTTGTTTTTGTTTGTTTTTTTTTGACACAGTATATTGTCTATCTTGGTGATTCTTCCTTGTGCAGTGAAAGAAAATGTGTATTTTGCATTGTTGAATTTAAGGTTGTATAAATGTCAGTTTGGTAATTTTTTTTTTCATAAGGCTGTTCAAATCTTCTATAACCTTATTGAAAATTTGTTCTAACAATTACTGACTGAGGGGTATTAAAAACCAAAATCATAATATGAATGTCTCCTTATACCTTTAGCTCTCTAATTATTTTCTCTGCTATAAAGTAATCTCATTTATTTCCATTAATGCTCTTTGTATTTTTATCCTTGCCGTATTGCTTGGAATAGTAGTCCAAAGCAACATTGAATAAAAGTTGGGACATACAATATTGCCTCATTCAGTCTTAAATGGAAAATATACATTCTTTCAACATGTGTACTATCCCTGGACATTCTTTGACCAGCCTCATGGAGTTTTTCTTATTTTTCCATGTCCTCATACTTAGCAAAGCTGCAAGTGGAATTCATAGTGATTTTTGGAGGTCTTTGTCTGAGTGGTCCATCCATCCTGTATCTCGACTCTACAGCTTCCAGCTGCCTCAGCCTTCCTGAACTCCAACTTCCATCTCCTCAACTGAGCCAAATCACTAGGTTCAGGGTGAGTCCTTCCTCTTTTTGAAAATGTTATGTGTTCTCCCATGGTTTTGAAGTTTCTTTCACAGAAACTTCCCACAAAGGAAGCTGGGGTGACTGTAGAACTCACCTCATTTGTTTTCCTTCTCCCATGATCTCAGTGCTATGTTGCCTGTTGTCCAAGAGCTAAAAATATTTCCATGAATTTTGTTTAGTTCTCCAGTTGTTTATATTAGGCAGTCAAGTCCAGTACTTTTTACTTCATCGTGCCTAGAAATAGTTTCACTCTTTTATACTTACTATATTAAATTATTTCCACACTGAGTATTTGTTACATTTGCTCTCTGTGTCTAATGCTGATAGATATATGTTTGAGGCTTCATAAAAACTGTTTCTCAGTATCTTAAAACATATATAAATTGCAGATAAATGACTTGGTGCATAAAATTGTGTGGCCATTATGTATGAAAGCTATATACATATTGTGAAAAGACTCTTTTCATTGCAATTTAATGAGAACTGCTTTAGACTTTACTTTGTCTAAAAAATAATATTCTCACTGTATTCTTATATTTTTGGTACTATCCATGCTGTCACCTTAGAGAATGTTTTCTCTTAGCCTTAATTTCCCTCTGATTTTGAGATTTGGTATTTTTATAAGTGGATTTTAATTAATTTACATTTATTTTGTTAATCAGTATATATTTTATTTTATGTTACTCTACTTTAAATATTCTGTGTATTTATAATTTATTACACTTTTTGTTGTATTTTGTCACTCTATATATAGATATAGATTAATTTTATCTATCATTAAAAATGTTAAAGTAGATACAATTTATATATTAATTTGTTGAAGCTTTGTGAAGCTAAATAACACAAAGCCTGCAACTGAAGTGAGGTTTATTAAAACACAAAGCCCAGCCTCTTAAACAGTATATCAAACATTCTTATGTCAGTGATCTCCTTTTTCATTTCTCTTTATTATAATGTCTTTGCATTCATCCCATTTTCTTTCCATATCCAGTAATTGTGCCTTAATCTATTCTGTCCATAAGTTTTTTTCTCTCTTTAATATATTCACATAATGTATTGTGTACTATTATGATGATATATGGATATCTAAAATTTTATTGGATAATTTTAGTAAATAGAGATATTCTCTTACTTTGAGACTTCAGAATGCATCTGTTTCTTCATAACAGAGAGTTTACAGGGTACTTGAAAGACATATAAGTCATTTAAGTTCTCTAATCTATAGTCTAATGACTTCTTAGTATCTCCCCACATTCTTGTACCCAGCACCTAAAAAGTAGAGCATACCACAATAATGAATAAGATTCAATAAATATTTTTTCATGAACTTATGAAATCTGCAAAAAACATACAGTTTTTTTGTGCCTGTCAGTAGATAGAATGTGTGAACCAACTTTTTTTTTTTTTTAATCTCACATTGTTCATTTGATTCTGGTTTAAACTTGCTCTTTGAGTAATAGCAGGTCCAATTACTAGTATCAAATGTCCACTCAAGTAGAGTATCTGAGGGTTTTAGGGACTTAAACACATGGTCTAGTATTTTGTGCCCTTGAATAGCAAGTAAAAACTACAAACCTAAGCAAGCTGGGCTACCAACACTTTTCCTTTTCTAGCCACTGTCATTAACATGGAGGTTCTTTAAATAGGCCTCACTTCTCCTTGATCTGCCACTCTCCATAAATCAGTAATAGTCATGTTCATTACATGGTGTTTGAGTTGGCCTCATCCTCCCCATGTCCCTACTAGAGAACGTGTGACACAGGCCTGCCCAGTCTCACTACTCCATCTCATTGGCCCCAGTGAATAGTTTCAAGGATGAGAATACTAGCCATGTCAGGCCAGAAGCCCCCATGGGCTTGTGCTCCACCTATTTGAAAAATGTTTTGCTTTCTCAAAGTGTTGCTAATACGATAGCATAAATCTGAACTACCAGTGACATTCTTTGTAACCATTCAAGGCAAGCTTACATGAGAATGAACCTAACATATTGGATGATAGTGCTAAGATATGGAGTGGAAAAGAGAGAGAGTGAGTCCCTATGTGATAAACACCCCTGAATCTAGGGCCATCTCTATAAGATTTAATTATATACATGGGGAGAAGGGATTGACAAAACTTCTCTATAAGTGGCCAAATAGTAACTATTTTAGGTTTTGAGGACCAGGTGGTCTCTGGCTCAATTATTCAACTCAGCTGCTGTAGTGTGAGAATAGTCATAGGCAATACATAAAGGAATGATTGTGCATTTGTTCCAATAAAACTTTATTTATAAAAAGAATGGCTGCTGGCCATAGTTTTCTGACCCCTGATATAACACAATAAATTCTGTTTTTTTTTTTCTTTAGTTAGAGTTAGATATCTGTCATTTGCCACATTAAGATACTTGACTTTTAGAGAAAAAACTTTGTGTCATATTTGTGGAAAGTATATCTTCCATGCATATCTCCTATAATCACTCACACTGCCTTTCCTGCCCTACTTCCTATTCTTTTTCAAGTAAAAGCAGTATTATAATGGGAGTAAGATAAAAGTGGAATTCTGGGTCTGGGAAGGGACCGGTAATCTGTCCATTTTAAAAAGTGCTGTCCTTGCAGTGGACAAAAAGCTGCTTTGTTCTCTGCTATGTTTCCTGGGTCTCTAAGGGAGATGCTTTCTCCCCACTTTATTTCCAGGGGACCAGTCTGTTCCACTGAAGGAAGTGAACAACAGGAGAACCGCTTTTCTCAGCCCAGCTCAATTGTCTTTGTACTTAATGCCAAATCTTTTCAGATAATAGCAAAAGATTTTCTGTAAATTGAATTTGGCAGGGTGAGGGGGATGAGTTTTCAATGTTTTTCTATCTTCCTTCTTTGAAAGTATTTCAACAGAAAATGTAAAGTATCTGTATTTTAAGCTGCTGGCCCAATACTGTTTTGGACCAGCACATTGTTCAATATAATGAAATAAACACACTACAGGCTTTGGGGCATTTTTCTTTTTAGTCTGAAGTTATGGAAAATAAAAGAGAGATGGAAGGGCAGATTCTGGCCATAATTAAACTTCCCCAGAAGCCTATTTATTCCCCAAACTCTCAGCAAACATATTAGAAAGAGTCTGCTTCAGAAATAGGTGCCAGGCCCAGTAATTCAGGCGCATATGCATTATCTCATTCTGGGGAGTGGAAATAAAAGAAGAGGCATTAATCAGAACTCTAATCAGTGAGTGATACAATAAGGTTGATCTCACCTTATTTAGTCGGAAAAGCTCACATTGAGGCAATATCCAGGTAGCCACCATTTTCATACTGATTATATCAGGAAAAATGAGGGCAATGATTCAGATTTGGCAGCTGTGGTGTTCTCTTGTAAAAGAAACTAATAAAGGGACACTAAATCTTGATATACTTATCACATATGGGCTGTCAGGAGTATATAATCTTCTCCAAAGTTTCTTGGATTTGTTCAGTGAAGCATATTTCATCCAGAAGAAAAGTCCCCCTTACCCCGCCTTTTAAGGCATTGCCTAAAGGAAAAAAACTACATCTTCTCAAATCACTGCTTTGTAGAAATATATTTATTAAAGGTTTTTTTAAAAAACACTCAGACACACATACATACACATCAATTTAATTTACTTGGGGACACAGTGACTTCACATTTGTGGAAATGTTTTCAGTTCATTTATATATATGTAAAAGTATATGTTTTAAACCCATTACCCATTGTCATGTGTATTCTGAGATTAGATTGAGAGAATAAAACAAGTGAACAGAGAAAAGAATATTTCACATCTAAAATGCAATGCAGACAAATAGAGATAAAGTGTGTGTATATGTGCACATGCATGTGTGTTCAGAAAATTCCTATCTAGAGGTGAAGTTGATGCAGACAACTATGGTCAGCTTTACATTTTACTGTGAGTTAGTTCAGTTTGCCAAGGAATGGGTAAGACAGACCATCATGAGGAAGTACAGATTTGTTGTCACTCTGGATGGACTTGTAGAGTAATTGATTGGGCTACTAATGGTGGATCCTCTAATAACACAAGTAGAATGGAGTAACTAGTTGTACATTTTATTTCAATGCACTTTCATCTGTTTCAGGACATCTTCTGGATGCATTGTGTAAAAGTTGTTATATCACTACAAGTGTTCTTTCTGGGGTAAACTAGAGGACCCGAGACATTTTACAGTGCCCTCCTGCTAAGATGTCCAGTGGTACTTGGCTGTCAACTGCCTCATTTTGTTTTACAGCATTTGAAGTGGGAAATAAATAATGCTGAGGGCAACTTTTTCTTAACAGTGTTATTTTTTTTCCATTAGGATCTGTGTTCTCTTTGAATTCTTCCAAATCCATCACATTCAATTCTATAAGACTCCTGATTTTGAGAATTAAATATCTCAGAATTTTTTCTATATCTCTGTATTAATGTATGACCATTCATATGAACATATATATTTTTTATGTACTCTGTTTGGAAGAAAATTCTTAGAGATATTGACTTCTTTACAGAGTTGGAAGAAATCTCCCAAGTATTAGTAAGACTTTCTGAACAGAGATTGTGTGGAGTATTGGAAAAGGTACTAAACCTCAAGTCAATCAACTTAGCTCTGAGGTTTACCATCTCCCCACCAACAGTTTAGACAATAGAACTAAATACTTTAATCCAGTTTGTTTGTTTTAATCTGAAAATAGAAGACAATATCTGTGCTATCTACTGCACTGGATTATTATAAACAAAATTGATGATGAGATAAAAATTCTTCCTAAGGTATAATGGACTACAAGAATTCGTATTGGAATAATTAATTTTTCTCACAGAGCTCACTTCATTGGCCATCTTTCTATTTCATAAAAGTCACAAGAACACCTTTATGGTCCTGAAGAGTTTTTTTTTTTTTTCCCCCTACAAACACTCCTCTCACAGATATATGCTCACTTTTTCCAGCTTTCTATAGAAAGTCATTCCTGATCAACTTATCTAAAATTACTTAATTTTTCTTATCTTCCTTACACTCCATTTCCTTGCCATGCTTTATTTTCCTTCCTAACACTTACCATCACATGGTGTAGTATATATTTGTGTTTCTACATTTATTTTATCTTCCCAACTTGAGTTCCTTTTGTTTACTGCTATAACACCTATTCTATGATAAAGACTTCCATTAGCAGGCATTTAATAAATAAATACCTGTCAAAATTATCATAGTCCAAAAGGGTAACTCTAGTATAAAACAATTAAAATTTCTGGGCTTCCCTGGTGGTGCAGTGGTTGAGAGTCTGCCTGCCGATGCAGTGGACATGGGTTCATGTCTCGGTCCGGGAAGATCCCACATGCTGCAGAACGGCTGGGCCCGTGAGCCATGGCCGCTGAGCCTGTGCGTCCGGAGCCTGTGCTTCGCAATGGCAGAGGCCACAACAGTGAGAGGCCCGTGTACCACAAAATAAATAAATAAATAAATAAAATTTCTATCTTTATTACTGTAGGAGAAAATCTAGGCTTATGCCCAGCAGAGCATACAAACATTCTTTACTTCAAAGTGCTTGATCCAGCAACATGTAAGGTTGTCCTTAGATTCACAGTTGTTTGACCTCTTTCCTTTAACAGGGATGCATCCCTATGTCCCTGCTATGAAAACTCATAGTTTGAAAAAGATCTGCCAAATGTCTAAGGGAATGTTTACCATATATAGTCTTGCTGTTAACAGTTTCTGTCCATATCTTTGAATTATGTATGTATTCATCTTAACCAGAAGATATGGTATAAGCATCAGTAGAAATGTTTCTGAGTTTTTAATGATTTAAGTATGTAAGCCATTCTTATGGCATCAAATTCTTGTATTCTGTTGTTGTCAGTAGCATGACAACCTCTCACCAATGCTCAACAAGAAAGAACATTCAGCCCACTGCTCTTAGGATGAAATGACATCAATTAATTAATCTTGATGCTCTATCAATACACTTTCTTTGTCTGGTTTTGCATTATAATGTCTGTAGAACTAGAAACCCTTGTGTAAAACACCACTGTATACTTATTAATTATTTAGTTAATTAAATAATTTTATTACTTCTTTGATAGTTTGCAATAGGGGAGAAATAGGAAAGTCAACTATTGGTTCAAATTTAGAAAAGAAAGAAATACTGTGATTACTATCTCTATGCCTGAGTTGAATGGCACAGCAAAGTATTCAAGTAGTTTATATCTGAAAGTAGATAGTTAAATAATAGCCAAAAAAAAAAAAAGTGAAAATTGGGGAACAACACATCTCTATCAATTGTTCTTGCCTTGTTCTTGTTATTGTTGGGTAGCATGCATAGTTGGTCTTATTTTTATTGAATTATTCCCCCAATATCTATTTGCAATGAGGATAAGGACCAACAGTGTCCCCTCTTTCCAAAGAAATGAGAATGAGAATTTGGCATACAGAGCAGTCAGAATGGCAGATGCTATGACTGTGTATGTGTGTATATCTGCTAAGTGTTTGAAACAGACTTTGTGAATACTACAATAAAGAATAGTCCTCTAGAATTTCACTTGGAAATTAATGCTTAAAAGGAAATGAGACTGTTGTTCTCCTTGGCAGATAAATTCATCTTGTAGAGTGGTATTGACTAGTCTAGGCAGAAAAGTGGCAGTATAGACCCGTGCTCATGGCTTTTGAAGTCTTAACATAAAATTGGTATGATTCAATCTCTGTTGTTTCAATAAAGGACTTTGGAAATGTTCCTGGTAAGGTTTGGAATGTATCATAGTAGGTAGGGTCATTTTATCTCTGTGACAGTGTCATCAGTTATAAGTATTCAAAATAATAAAACTATAAGCATTTATATAGTATTTCCATATTTATGATATGTAACACCTACAACCAGAGTTTATCAATAAAAATGCAGATTTTATTAGCAGCGTAAGGACACAGTCAGGGATTAAATATTCTAAAAATGTTAGAAAGATAAGTAATGTTAGGAACAACTAATATTTGCACTGGTCCACTTCTTAAGTTATTTGAAAATTTCTATTTCATTCGTCCTCACAACATCCTTGGGAGACAGTAATCTTCTATGATGAATTGTATCCTTCCCATTTGACAACTAGAGAAACAGAGGCACACAGAGAGGAAAAAGAATTATACTGAGACTACCCAGAAAGTAAGATTCAAACAGTAATATGAAAGTTTTGTTATATTTTATAGCCCAGGTTGTTGTGTATAGTTACAACTCACCCAATTTTTTCTACATTCTAAGCTGACCTGCTACATTTTAAGGGTAGATTTGAGGAGGCTGTTTTTTTTAAATACGATTTTGTTTTGTTTGATACTTATGTGCTTAATCATTATTGCTGCTGGCTATTGTTCCCTTTCATGTATTTTAATACTTTAATCAATGGGAATTTTATTGGTACTTGTACCCTGAGGCTATTGAAAGTGGAGGGTGCAATTTTATAAATACACAATGGAAATAAGAAAAAATAAAACAGGTGGACATGGAGACCATGTGGGTAATAAAGCGATGACGTCCTTCAGGAGCTAGATAAAGAGGTAGAGTTCTTCCCTGTTGAGTATTTGCACAAAACTCTCTGAGTTAAAGTTGGTTCAGCTTCTATGCACTATGTTTCCTTATTTAAAATTTATTTCTCTCTCCTCCTTCTTCAAAAATAATTTCAAGTCCAAATTTCATATGGGACATTAATCTGAATCATAGTCATTTCTTAAATATCTTGACTATATATTGCTAACATAAGCTTTATGCTTTATTTTTGTACTTGACTATATTAAATGTAGTGCCTAACTTTATGCTGTCTTATAGTTTTCTCTATTTGTTTCACGTCTAATTCTATATTTTTATTTTTTATGTATACTTGTCTCCTTTTACCCAAATAAATTTCAGAATCTAGAGGACAGATGCCATATCAGATGCTTCTTTGAAACATACCCCATGAAGTGATATATTCCTGTAACTTCTTGATAAGTACCTGTGGGATTAACTGGAAACTAGTGTATAAATCTATTTTTTCAGAAAGCTTAAACTACTCATTCACCATTGAATTTATTTTCCTTATTCTTCAGTAATCTGTTCAATAAACATAGAAAATGGGCAATCATCCATCCTCATTTCAACATTTTTGCCACATTTTGCAAAATTGTTACTTCTTCTTGTTCTAATAATGATAATCCTAAACTGACAATTTATCACCTGATCCATTCTATGTCAATAGGGCAGAGCGTTGAGGGGGTGCTGAAGAAACCTATCCCTGATATTTAACTATATCAAATGCCTAAATATGTTCTGGGTCTTCTAACCTATATCTAATATATATATATATACATATATATATATATATATATATATATATATATATATATATATATGAACAACAATTAATGTTCTAAAGTTTAGTTTATTCTTCCCTCCTTCCCCCCACCAACTGCTGAGAGAAAAAAAAAAGGATGCAATTATTTCTTAGGACTCTTTAAAGATAAGGATTATCTGATTTCTTCATAATGATTAAACTGATGGAAGTAGAAAGGTTAAATGCTTGGTGGAGCTGATCTTCAGATGAAGAAGGAAGTTTACACCCTTTCTCAATTGTGCTAAAAGTTCCATTTCTTTTAATGATACCACTTAGAGCAGCAGGAAGCAAAGTGATCATCACCAGCAGGTACTTAGACAACAGTGAGAGGTTGGATGTGGACTTCTCTATTAAAACATCCCTGTCTAAACAGGGATGCTTGTTCCTGGAGCTTAAGTGCCCATTGTTGGAGAAGCCAGGATACCACCTGTGAGTGCACAGCAAAGCTCACAGCCCTATCTAATGAGAGGAACTGTATCAAGGAGAAATTATTAAATAGATGAAAGATCCATGGCATCTAATGGACAATTAGTTAACTTCATTCTTCAGAGTTTTTAAGCATCTGATAAATGGAGAAATAAAGAAAAATGCTCCAAGTGAAGCACTGAAGGGAACTAGAGCAGTCTAAAAGGAAATGACTCTCAGGTTTTATAAATTTTCAATATCATTCTGTGCTTGAAAGTAAAACACATAGTGATTATATGCCATTTTTCCCTTTGTTTAAAATTGTGAGCCAATGCCATTGTATGTGATTAGAACATATGCTGGGCCAGTTTTGGGAAATGTACATTACAATTAGTGAGTGCATTCCAAACATTTAATAAAATAACAATCAATAATGCTCTATCTGGAGTGGATCTTAAGGTTACCTGTTCAAATTTGTTATTCAACAGATGGTGAAACTGAGCTCCAAAAGGCAAAGCATTTTTATTTTTTCCTAGAAGTCAGTTCTAAAATGCAGGTTTGAAAAAATTTTTGAGATTAGTATTTTGTCTCTCCATCACACTGTTCACTTTAAGGATTTAGGGAAGACAAATAGAATGATGGTATTCTAAATTTAGTCTATGTAAATTAATTTATATTACTTTAAGGTAATATCATCAGTGAGTTCTAATTTCTTGCCTCACACTGGATAAGATTGCTTCAGAAGCCTATGGAAAAAAAATATAGCATATACTTGCTCTCAAGTATATCTAGTTGGGAGAGAAAGATTCAAGTACAAAATGATAGAATACAATATATAAAGAAGGACCAATACGTGTGACATGGGTAATATGTGCTCTCAGGGCCCAGAAAGGTGAGGTTACCATAAGCCAGCCCAACTGAGAAGACTCAGTAGGAAGAAGGGAAAGTTATCTCTGAATGGTCAATTAGCACTTGATGGTACAAAAGAATACAAGGCTCCAGCGATTGGTTACAGAATTGGGATCTATGGATGTGTGGTATTAGATTGATTTAAATATAGGATATTTAAACATTATCTCAACTTGTTTGGGGGACAGTTTGTAGAGCTTCTTGTCTTATTTAGAGGGTTGAAATTTGATTCCCTGAATACAACATCAAACACAGAGGACATCATCAATTAATACTGATAGCAATAGCAATAGTTATTCTATTTCTTATCTTCTTAGATCCTTAACAACAACCCCATGAATTAGGAGCACTACTTTTTCATACATTATAGATGAGAGAATTGAGACACAGAAAGCAGATTGATTTCAAGAATGTGTGGCTCAAAACCATAGGTTCTTTACTGTTAAACTTTATTCAGAAAATTTTTAAAATTATAAGAATATACATTGTTTAAAAAGCCAAGATTAAAATATTAAAATAAAAATGGATATCTAGTGGGAAGCTGCTGCATAGCACAGGGATATCAGCTCGATGCTTTGTGATGACCTAGAGAGGTGGGATAGGGAGGGTGGGAGGGAGGCTCAAGAGGGAGGAGATATGGGGATATATGTATACATATAGCTGATTCACTTTGTTGTGCAGCAGAAACTAACACAATATTGTAAAGCAATCATACTCCAATAAAGATATTTAAATAATAAAAAATATTAAAATACAAATTTGTCTCTTATTATCATGAGATTCTTTTTCCAGGGTGAACAGGACAGATTCCAAAGAAAATCAAAATTTCCCTAAGATTTCAAGATTTTAATACTAACATAGAATTTACTCTGTTAATGTCTCCTTTCTGCTCAGCCCGAGGTTGGTATTGATGGCGGCTGCTCCTGAAACTGGCGAGAGGAATAAGCCTTGGAGAACAGTCTGTCATTAAAAAGTTGCCATCCATCTTTTTTTGATATCTGCTGTGCTGCAGTAAGTCACAGTACTTCCCTATCCTTTCAATGACAGCTCATGGTAAGATAAACTCACCATGATAAGATAAATGGCAACTTTTTAATGAAAACCACTTTTTGTGAGATGCTTGGTTAGGTTACAGTTCCTCAAAGTGCATCTCATACCTTATCCCCTAATATCAAAACCAATGACCTATTCTTTAGAAGATTTCCTTTTCAGTTCTGTAACCTACATGATTTACAAAGTCCCCTTCCTCCTTTTTTTCTGTCCTCTCAGAATGAGACCTTGAGTGACCCTGTAAATTTAACTTCTTACATCAATTTTTTGGGAAGTGTTTGTTTAGAAGACAAAAACACATTTCTTACACTATTTTGAAAATCACATTTGAGTAAGGTAGGCAAAGTGAGGGGAATGAATCATTTTTATTTATTTGAATCACCTCTCTCCCCATAAATATAATATAAAAGTATTTTAAATAGCTGCAAGAGTTGGATCTAGAACTGGTTCTAATCCATCATAGCCATCCTATGGCTAGCTGGACCATGATTTCTCCAAGTCTCTGACCACCCACCTGTCAGATGGAGATGCTCAGTGTGACTTGGTCTAAACCTGATATGGATGCCACATCAGTGTGAACTGCCAACTTGCCACAGAGACACCTTCAGGACCACAGTTATTGCTGTTGGGTTCCCTGGACACTTTTCAGTTTAGAAGATAAAAACATGACCTCATATGATATTTATAGGTCCCTATACAACTGTTAATATAATTTAGAGAATAGTGAATAATTTGGAAGCTTATTATGTAAAACAAAAATGGAAACAAAAATACTGGTAAGGTTGCATTTGTTTTACTTCTGACCATCCAAAACCAATTCTAAATTCCCAAATACATTTGTTTACCTCAGACAGACCAGTCAAAAGATGAAAACAAAATATCCCCCCACTACAAATTTCACAAGTACTCAGAGTTTTCATTGTGAACATAATTTTTTAGATTTTCACAGGCAGACAAAGGAGAAAATATAGATGTATTGACTCAATTTAAGCTGAACCAAGCACATGGATTTAGTTTATTTTCTTAGTATGTTATTAAATTACTATATAAGTGTATGGTGCTATTTTCCATTTTTCCCCTAAAATTCAGATGCTTAGTTTAAATCAGGATATTATTATATCTACATTTTTTTTGCTTAATTCAGAGTTTAAGTCAAGTTTTGTTATACTTTATTTACTAAGAAAATTCTTTATGTAGTGAGTGACTGAATGATGAAAATGACGGGTGAGTATATATAACATTTTGAGCACCTGTCATATATCAGGCACTAACTTAGGTGATGATGAGTCAATGTTGAATAAAATAAAAGTCACTACTCCTATGGTGAGCACAATTATGGTTGGGATTTGTGGAGCTGACCAATAGTAAATTCTACAGATTTAGAGAGCAAAGAAGTCAGAAAATAATAATGCAGAATATAATAGCAAGTGGTATGGGATGGTAGTGGATTGTTTGCCTCTACAATTAGTGAAAGTGCCATTTGTGTTAATATCTAATGAGGGGGTGAGATCCAGGGAGGGTAATTCCAGACAGAGGCCCCAAGGAATGCAAATGATAATGAGACTCACATGTATAAAAGTAGGAAGGAAGGTCTTTGAGCTAGAACATTGTCAATAAGAGATAAAATCTTAGGAAATTATATTGGAGAAATAGGCATGAGTGATACAGCCAATAAACCCAAGGCAAGAAGTTTGGATTTATTCTAAGCATGATTGGAAGTCATAGAAGAATTTTATCCATGAAAATGGTATAATCTTAAAAAAAAAGAGAACAATCTGGCCGTTGCACAGAGAATGGATCACACAGGTAAGAGGAGACACAATAAAAAAAGAGAAGGCTACTATGGTAATCTCTGAGGAATGGCAGTGATTTATTCAGAGGTAATAGTGGTGAAAATGGAAGGAATTATGAAAATAATGAATATTCTGAAGCTGATATCAACCAAATTAGCTAATGGATAAAACAATGAAGGAAGTGGTGTGAGGAAAGAGAAGAATCAAGGAGAGCACTTAGGTTTTGACCTGAGTGATGACTTTAAATGGAAAAACCTGGAGAATATAAGGTATAGAGAGAAGATATGATTTTGTTAGTTTGTTTATTATTTACTTACAAATGAAGTTTGAGATGCTTGAATAGATAGGCAAGTAGAAATGGTAAGTAGGCAATTGGATATATAAGTTTGAGTTTCAGGGGAAAGCTAAAGGTCAGTGATAGAAATTTGTGTGTCAGAAGCATGTTTTGATAGTTAAATGAGAGGGGACTGGATAAGTTCATGTAGGAAATGCATGGAGATAAAGGACATGTAGAGGTCAGAATAAGGAAGTAGAGCAAACAAAGTTGACTAAGCCAAAATGGCCAATGAATTAGGAGAACCAGAAGAGTGTGGTTTCAAAGAGACTGAAAAATATTTCAGACATAAAGGAGTAGCTAATTATGTAAAATGACATTGAAAAGTCAAATAAAAGGAAGACTGAAAACTGACCTTGGGATTTAGCAAGAAGTTACTTTTACAAGATGCACATGCATGCACACACACACGCACACACAAAACAATCAAAAATGCTTCATGACTCTAAATTATAGTGATTGCTGCATGCCTCTATTCGTGAAATAGTCAAATGCTAGTTCCTTATGTGGCTGATAAATGTAATCACCTCATATCACTTTCTGCTATAACCATGCCTCTGGTTATAATTTTACAACTTTTGCAGAATGCCCACCCTTTAACATTGTTTATAACAGATGATAAGTTATGTTTCATGTGTTTAGACCCAATGGGATGATCTTATAAATCTTCCCAAGTAGCCATATTTTAATTTATGAAGTAAACAAAGTGAAACTTATCCTTATGAATGCTAAATAAAATAGGCAAAATAACAATTATTGCCTTTTCCCCCAAATAGTATAAAACCTTATGTCTTTGTAATAAAAGAGATGAGAAGGCAGGCCAAATTTCAGGAACTTGTATTTGTTACATAAGTTCTTATTCAATGTGATATCTATTAATTCTGTGCAAATTATTTTGCATTTACATTGATGGGTTCTGAAATTTAATAGATAAATTAAATTAAAAGGTGAAGTTAAAAAAGATCATCGTATTGTAAGGGTCATGCAGGTTATATAGGGGTGGAGTGTATGGTCAGGCCATTCAAGATAACTCTATATATCCCCTGCCTGACCAGTTCCTGCTTCACTCATGTGACTATCCAATTCTCTAAATTATAGGGCTTAATTAGTAACTGCCTACCCACTGCCTCAGCTGCTAGTTTCCCTGATAATTGATAAGCCAACCTGATATTGATTCCCCCTATAAATGGTACCCTCCCTCTTCCCCTAGTAGCAAAGATTGCTCCAATATTCTCCCTTCTGTCTACCGTACATGGTGAGGTGTTGCTCCAGGACCTTTTGTTTTGGATGTGTAGGATCCTTTGTCCAATCAACCACTGATGTATTAAAAAATTCATCTTATGTTTCTCTCTAGTTGACCAGTATGTATTCACTGATATATTTTACCAATAGCTTTTATATTTAATAGAGTTAGAATCATAGTACATAATTTAATTTTGGAGATGGTCTAGAACTACCTTAAAAAAAGCCAAGTCTTGCACATCCTAAGCATCTGAGCTTTACAGGTACAGTGGGGTTGGACACTGTCCCCTCCCCATACCCTCCCCCTTCCCGCCGGCACGTGTAAGCAGGTTCCTGCCACTAGGAGGCCACCTATTATTTCAAGATAAAGAGATGGTTCTTCCCTTGGAGGAAAAAAAAAATCTTAATAATTGCCTCTGTGAAAAAAAAGAGGAGAGTTTTATTTTAAATAATAATCCTAAACAGAATCTGCAAATGTTATATAATTGTGCTAATAATAGAGGATACAGGCTTTTGAACATTTGGAAGAATCGTGCTTCCAGCATTTCTCTCTAGCTCTTTCTCTGTCTTTCTTTCACTTTCTTCCTCTTTCTTTTCCTTCCCTTCTTTTAATTTTTTTATGGGTTACCTGTGGCATAGTACTGAAAATAGGCCAGTCCTCTTGTAGAAGTAGTGGCTGTATGAGTGACTGAAGACTTGGTCTGTAGTTTCACCTCTGCCTGCTATCAGCAGTGGATACTTACTGTATCACTTGAGTCCTGTGTTTCCCCTCTTCCTTTATGATGCAAGAATACTGGATTAGATCAGTCTTTTTTTAAACTTTTGGAAGGATGGAGTGAAATTTATGGATCCTTTGAACAGAAAAAAATGTACCATCACACATATACAATTATTTTGTATGTGGTCTTAAGTATATAAGAACTTCTGGACAAGAAGGCAGCCAGATTTAATGTCCACAACTTCAGATGCTACAGAGAGGAGCAAAGGTGAACAGGCAGGGAAAGAGATATTTGTTCGCATCCTCATGCAATTAATGAAAATCTGCTTTCCTATACTAATAGGTAGCACATAAAGCTGGCTTCCATTAACAATAAGAGCTGCCAGCAAGCCATTCTTGTATGCTGGAAGAACAGAGACCCAACTCACATTGATTTATAGATCTTGTTGCACCTTTGCTTAGTCAAGTGTGAATTTGTTCTTCTCCCTGCAATAATACAATAGATGTCTCTGACTATTCCTGGAGCATGGCAGGGATTAGTTTCAATCAATATAGAGTAAGCTCTTCTCTTGGCCATCATAGGCTTCGGTGGCATTTGGGACATTGCTATCTAAAGGCAAGTTCTTAGGAAGTCTTTTTTCACTTTTGCTTAATTAAGCATGATTCAACACCACAACCCAAAGGCTGATCATCTTATATATCAGTATCTCAAATCTCATCATAAGCGTTGAGTTTTATCTTTGAATTTAGAATTCACTAAATGATAAAAATTCTTAATCCTTAGAACACAATCATGGCACAATATAGGAGCTTACTACCTGACCTGATAACTAATTCATCTTTTTAGCTTTTTATATAATCACCAGACATAATGAAAAGAAAATTAGCTCTTTTACCATAAATTATTTAAATTACCCTAAGGCAAAAGCTGATATAAATCACATATTTACAACAACATTTATGACTATTTTACATTACTTGATACCAAAGCAGGAGTGACAAATATATGACGGATTTTGGCAAACAATTAGATTCTCTTGAATAAAATGGTGATGCACTACATTTTTTTTATGACAAATAACTGTCTCGAGTAAGGGCAGCAGTAATTCCAAGTAAAATCTGAGCTTCAAGTTTATGGTAAGAGCAATAGGAACGTAATCTTTCAAATTCCAGGAAACTATATTTCTCAAAGCTCGATAATTGTGGCTGAATAAATGAATGTATGGCTTTTTGGGACAACTGGATGGTAGTTTATTAAATGTTCATGAGGTTAAGGTTGATTTTACTTTGTCAAGGGTTACAGGGGCACTTTTAATTCCAACAAAGTTTTCTGAAAATGCATTTTACTAGTTCAAAGGAAGACTGGAAAAGAAGCTATGAATGACAGAGAAAATTATTTTTCATTAGCAAAACAGTGACAATAACAGCCCCAGACAAAAAACAAAACACAAACATTGACACTATTTTCTTTATGAAAGTGGTACATTTAAGGAAAGATAGATGCATTAATATTTAGTCTTATTGAGACTGTTATTCACAGAGAAATGTTAAGCCTGGATTCCCTGTCTTCAGGAGTGGCAGCTCCTTTCTCTCAGTCACAGAGTTGTGCCCACAACTTCCTCATTCATGCCACACCTTTCTGTTACCAAGTAAATGCAGCATCATTTCAGAGAGAACTGATGTTAGTAAAATTAGCCAGTCACACACAGGAGCATTTATTGAGATCCTCTGATTGTACATTTCCATATCACAGTTGAGAAAAAAAAACAACCTGTAGACCAATGAGAAAGTGCATCAAAAGCTGCAAGGGCAGCACATTTTTTTCAAATATCATCTCTTCTGGGAAACATTACCCTCCTGTGCTCTTCCAGACCATTGATTCCATTCTGAACCCATAAAAAAGAGATTATAAATCAAGAGAAGAAGGTACTGGTAGAATATTATGAATGGTTTACAAGTTACTTTGTGAGCAAAATTGAGAACATTAGAGCTGCTGAGCAGCCTTCTATCTCTAATCATTTTTTCCATTAACTAAGTTTTTTGCCCACTCTAGAGAGAGTGGCATGATTTTTATAGCAGTATTGTATAGTAGAATTCTAAAGCATCAAACAGGCAGTGTTTACCAATTGCTACCCACTTCATATATCTTGTAAAATTGTCAGTACCTAACGTGGATACCCCTTCCTTCTGACATTTCCCAGGATATAAACAACCAGTTAGATCTCTGTAATAAAATAAAGTGATATAATGAAACTGATGCAAGATTAAAAGATAGTAGGGGGTCTTCCCTGGTGGCACAGTGGTTGAGAGTCGCCCTGCCAATGCAGGGGACACGGGTTCGTGCCCCGGTCCGGGAAGATCCCACATGCCGCGGAGTGGCTGGGCCCGTGAGTCATGGCCGCTGAGCCTGTGCGTCCGGAGCCTGTGATTCGCAATGGGAGAAGCCACAACAGTGAGAGGCCCGCGTACCACACACACACACACACACACAAGATAGTAGGTATTGGTTCCAATCTTAATGCTGCTTCAAACTATTTTTATAGCCTTGGGAAAAAATGCTTAATGAAACTGAGCCTCAGTTTCCTTCTGAGTACAAAGGTAAAGAGGAAGCCACGTGTATCTCACAGGATGCTACACAGAAAAAAAAAATGAGAATGCATATGTGGAATTCTTTCAAAATTGAAAAACACTTTTGAATATAAAAGCAGAGTAATCATCATCATTTATTATCTTATTGTTTTCATCATCATTTCTGTAGTGTTCTAAATTTCCATTGTTTTCTTCCAATGAATTCCATGCATATAATGAGATCATGATTTTATTTCTAGGTTGTAATGGACACTGTTTCTGAAGGCTTGCAGTCATTCATCATCTTCTGGATAATAGTTCTGCAATTTCTGTCTAGGATCACATGTTTCTTCCCATGTGTCCAAATCAGTTCATATGGTTCCAAAAAGATCTTGAGTCTACATCAGGAAGATGATATAAATTAGGTATAAACCAATCAGTGTTGCATTTATTTGGCTTCAAAAATTTGTTCAAGAATTGGCATATAATAACACTTTAACTGGAAATGCTGGAATAACAATTGGGAAGGGTGTAATCCTGAAAACTACTAGCAGCATCTTATGTCTATATTAAACACATATCTGAGAACACAGTCTTCACAGAAGTTTCAAAACTAAGACATGAAAGACAAAAACAGATTTTTATGAGATAGTTTAAAACCCTATGTTAAGCCATGACTCAATCCATTTTTGCCCTGTACTATTCAGTTATATGAACTAGTTAATATCCTTCCTTTTCCTAAGTCAGTTTTGATTACACTTACTGCCATTTTCAAACAAAATAATGCAAATACATAAAGTAAATATAATTTTTAAATTATATTTTTGAAAATCTAATTTTTGAATGCTTCTGTATGTTTTCAGGCATTCCATGAGAACTTTCTACCTTTATACACTTAATCCTCTCACACAGCTCTCTGAGATAGATATCTTCTTTATTCCCAGATTAAAGATGAGAGAGTTAAGAGGCTATGCTCAAGGTTATACGACTAGTAAGGGGAGGAGCCAGCATTCAATTACCATTCTGCCAACAGAAACCATACTTTTTATCATGCAATAAGGGTTTATTTATTTTATGGAAAAATTCTTCACAACACATAATCAAGGGGCAAGAATATTGTATGTGTAATTGAAATTCTTTTAATTTTAATTATGTCAGCTCTGCCCTTGATTGTGCCTCCTTCATGGGAATCTGTAGAAACCAGGGAAAGAGAGGTTCAATGAAGAGTGCAAAGTTGACCTTAGAACAGAGATTAAGCTAGTGGATGCTAAAGTCAAATTGACGATTTGTATGGTAGCAAAAAGAGAGAGAATTTTTCTTCTGATTACACTCAGGAACTCCATTATAACATACTTGCCTCTGAATGGAATAAGAAAGTTTGGAACTTAATAATAGTATCAGAGTGTTTACTGCCATAGCTTCAACCCAACCACTCTGGGTGTCAGTAAATCTCTGCTCTGTCTTGTTGTCACAGGAGATATTGTGGTAGAGAACCCAGAAAAGGGAATACAAGGGGAGTTGTATGCTGCTTGGCTTTCACAATTGTATCTGGTAGAAAATTAGAAATCTAAGAGAAAATGGGTTATAATTAAGAGGTAATATTTCCTATAGTTCTGATTCCTTAGGATTTTAAAAATACCTGGAACTTTGCATTGCTGCATTAGGCCACTTTCAGAAAAGTTTGGGGACTTATTTTATGCAGGGCACACAATATGCAATCATGGCTCAGCTCTCCCAATAGTTATAAATGTGCAGCATAGTCTGATAGGGCTCACTTCTTTGTTCCCAGGTGGTTACATATCATCACTCAAAGGAATCACTTAAGATAACATTGATATATGAATTATTTTCCCTGACCAAGAGGAAGCTCTTTCCAGTCAATTGACACTCAGTTTTGAGCGTCTGAATGTCTCACAGTTGAATTATTAGAAAATGGCATTGAAAGTAGGAAAGGTTTTTTTTTTTTCTTTTACCCATCATCTGAGTGACTTTAGTATACAGATGAATGTATTTCCAGCTAATAGAGAAACTTGAAATAAATACTTAACAGCAGTTTTCATTAAAAATTCAGAATAATTTTCAATGTCAAATTCTAATTCCAGTTGTCATTGTTATTCCATTTAAAACAATAATGGTAATTCTCAACCCCTTCCTTCCTGGAGCACAAAACCAATGCTGCCTTCAAGGGAGAATGAGGCACTGATTCATGTCCCTGTTACATCTTAGCTGGATTGCTACAGTTCATTATAGTATTTCTTGACTGTTTACTCAGGTAGTAAATCTTGTCATTACATATACTGTATCTGTCACTTTTAAGACAGCTTCACAAAGGCCCTATTGCTATTATAAACCTTTAATTTAAAAATCTATAATTAAAGAAGGGCAAATATGTTATTTGAGGCTTGAAGCATTGGTGATTTGGAGACACTCCAACATTTAACTTGACCTTTCTCAAAGTAATAATTTCAGAGGTGAGATAAGTGGGGTGATGAGGCAATGGGTACAAAATCCCCAAAGAGATATTGCCTCATATTCAGGGCCTCATACCTTTGTCCACCTAACCACACTGGTAAGATTTTTATCTCTAAGGACAAAAGCTACAAGAATCAAATAGAAATGGTTTAAGAGACAGGAGGTACTTCAATAGGCCAGTATTTTGAGGACCCTTGATTGCTGATCCTTGTTCCCTTGGAATTCTTCAAATTAACCTCCCCCCACCTCAGTTTTTGTCATCAAAATTAATTAAGAACAGTTTTCAAGGGAAGCAAACTATAACATCTTTCACTTTTTCTCGACTTCTGTCTTTAAAAGTGAATATTAAAATTCGTTTTTAATATTTTACCTTATTTCACCTTTTTATTCAGTGACTATTTGGCACTAGGCTCTCTGTTAAGTACTTTATTCATCACATCCTTGGCAAGAGTCTCTTAAAATATAAAAATAAATACTTTATATTAAATAGAATTGAATGAAGTATGAGAGTCTGTTACTTTTTGGATCAGAAATTGAGATCAAATTTGGATAATGTGTCTGCAATATTTGAAGCTGCACCATGACCATTAATGTTCTCAAACACACAGGTAGAGTTTTTTGGAATTTCTGTTTGCTAAAATCTGGAGCAGACTTGATTGTTCCAGAAGACCAATGTTTCATGGCTCTCAAAACCATGCATACTGTCCCCAGGTGATCTAATTTTTCTTCTCCTCCAAGTTTCAACTTCTATCTCTTCAAATGCAACTCCCAAATTTATAACTCTATTTGATTTCTGTCTTCCAGGATTATGTTGCCAACTTTAATATTTTTTGTTTTTTTCTTAATTTTTTTAAAATTTTGAAATAATTTTAAACTTACAGAAGAGTTTCAAAGATAGTACAGAGAGACCCCAGGTGCCCTTCACTTAGTTCCCCCTAACGTGGGCAACTTCTAAAACAACAGTTCAATGATCACAACTAAGAAATTAACATTAATACAACACTATTCACCAGTCTTCTCCTAATTTCCTTTCTCTATATAAGAATATAATCTAGGATCTGACATTACATTTACTCATCCTGTCTCATTCTCTTCCCATGGATGGTGGTTTCTCAATCTTTATCTGTTTATCATGACCTTCACACTTTTGATCAGTTATCTGGTAGAGCATTTTTTTGTCTGGTGTTTTCTCACGGTTACACTGAGTTTAAGGATATTTGGAAAGGATAGCAGAGAAATGAAGTACTTTTCTCAACTCATCTTATTTTGTGTCATAAATTATGAGATTAAACTTGGTCACTTGCTGAAGGGGGTGTTTTTCATGTTTCTCCACTGTGAAGTTACTATCTTTCTTCTTTCCATGCTTTGTTTTTAGGTGTCCCTAAGTCCAGTTCACACTCAAGGGGAGGAGAATTAAGCTTCAATTCCTGAAGGGAGAACTCTGAAAGAAATTTTAAACAAAGTCAAGTCTTGAACAATAGGGGGTTAAGTGTTCCATTCCCTCTGCATAGTCAAAAATCTGTGTACTGCTAACTCTGCCTGAAAATAAAATAATTGATAACAGACTTACTCAAGGACAGGAAGCTGAAAAATTCTGGATAGAATCAAGACTCAAGCCCTAGTTCTTTTGATTCCACATAATCATACACAAACTTTTCTCTACATTTAATTTAAAGATCTGTAAGAAAATATAGGCATTTACTACATTTATTGAAAAAAGAAATTCTTTGCATCAGTGGACCCATGCAGTTCAAACTGTATTTATTGTTCAAGGACCAACAATATATGTTAAAAGCACCACAAAAATTGAAAATATTTTGGGGGAGATACTTTGAATATATAAGGATAACCTATTCTCTTTAAAGTTTTACTCACTAATTTTAGCATTCATTGTGGATCTTACCCACAACAAGTATTACTGGCTGTTCTAATCATGATTTTTTTCACATTTCCCACATCAGTTTCTCATATATTGGCTGGAATTTTTCTGTAAGGAAAAGTTATCATTACTTCATTATTTATTTGTTTGTTTATTTCTTCAATTACTTATTTACATTGGGATGGACTCATGGGTATATATTTTTAGTCAAAATTTCATACTATCTTTATATAGTTGCTTAAATTGTTTCAGCTTTGGCCATTAGGTGCTCTTTCATATTGGTTCCTTTGTCCTTTTAATATGTACCTCTCCTTTGTTTTTCTTTATAGCACTTCTCTAATTTCTAGTCCCACAAGATTCTTCAGGACCTTCTGGTATTTCCAAACCCTAGTTCAAGATTCAAATATTTCTTTAAGGAACCCTAGATCAGATCCTTATTGGAAAATAATATTTAAAGTCCAAGAGGTATGCTCATTACTAGTGAATTTTCACTGATTTTAAGCCCTCTCAGCAAACTTGCAAGGAAATGTGTGTGTTTTTACTAACCATGTATACATTTATATCTATATTTACTTTATCTGTCTATTGTGTATATCTATCTAAGCTATCAATCAAAATAAATATGCATTCATTCTGTTATCTCTCACACTGACACACCACCTCAGGGTTCATTACTTCCTTTCCTGTTTTACCTGTTTTTAACTTCTTCGTTTTACAAAAAAGAAGCCTGAATCTCATTATCTCCAATATATTTGCTTTTCCAAACCTTGTATACATGTAAAGTCAGAATCACTTGCCTGGACTCCTGTGAAAAAAATAAATTTACCAATCATTGTGAATTGTTTGTGTACAGTTTTTGTTGGTTGTTGTTATATTGTTGTTATTTTTAGCTTAACAGTGTTTGGAAAAAAAAATACTGTTTTACAAATTTATTTAGGTTAGTTACTTCCTTCCCCATCCTCTTTAGTGGGCATATGTCCTATATCTGTAATGTGGTTAGATTCCTTCTTCACAGTCTGATTGTTTCATTTTGAATTCTCTTACTCTCCTTGTTGTTTTTTCCTTTCCATTTTTTTTCTAAATTTATGTTCAGCAGATTTATATAAAATGTATAAATTATAAGTACATCCCAATGATTTTTTACAATGTACATATGGACATTATTTCCATGCAGTTCAAGATATAAAATATCACTGGCACACACACAGCTCCCCTTAGGACCCTCCCAGGCATTACTTCTCAAAAAGTAATCTTTTTTTTAAGGTTTGTAACAATGGGTTAGCTTATCTGTTTTTGAACACACTATAAATAGATTCATTTTTTTAACCCAATATTATGTTTATGTGACCTATTCATGTTGTGATGTGTAGGAGTGGTTTGTTCTTTTGAATCATCCTATAGTGTTCTTTAATCAACTTTATTGAAGGACAATTTATAAACAATAAAATGCACCTATTTTTAAACATATGGTTTGCATTTTGGTATATGTATGCTCTACTCAAGATACAGAACAACACCACAAAGACGTTCTCTCATGCTACGTTACAGTCTAGACCATCTTCCTCATCCACTCCATGCCTCATTGATCTTATATCTTACCAACTTGGTCATTTTGAAATATTCATCTCTCTGTGTTCCTCCCTGGCTTTCAAAACAATCAGTCCTTCTCCATTGCTTTCAGGATAAAATTACATTTTTATGTTCTCCATGAGCTGACCTCTGCTTACTGTCACTTGTTGCTCTCCCATTCATTCTAATGTCTTTCTATATAGGATTACTTACAATTTCATGAATGTCCTGAGATTTGTCCTTTATGCCTTCATACATTTATGAATTTCTCTGAGAGCAACCTTCCTTTCCCTTCACACCCCTGGTCAGCCAATTAGCTAATTTTGATCTACCCCTTAGAACTAAACTCTGCTACCTTTTCCTCCAGTTGTGTGAAATGATGGCCCTCAGATGTGCACCCATAGCACCTTATGTTCACCTCTGTCATAATGCTTATCATATGATATTTTTTAATTAATTAATTTTTTACCTTTTATTTTATATTGGAATATAGCTGACTAAAAATGTTGTGATAGTTTCAGGTGCACAACAAAGTGACTCAGCCATACATATACATGTATCCATTCTCCCCCAGACTCCCCTCCTATCCAGCCTGCCACATAACATTGAGCAGAGTTCCCTATGCTATACAGTAGGATCTTGTTGGTTATACTTTTTAAATATAGCAGTGTGTACCTGTCAGCCCAAACTCCCTAACTATCCCTTCCCTCCACCCTTCCCCTCTGGTAACCATAAGTTCATTCTCTAAGTCTGAGTCAATTTCTGTTTTGTAAATATGTTAATTTGTATCATTTATTTTAGATTCCACATGTAAGTGATATCATACGATATTTCTCTTCTCTGACTTCACTCAGTATGACCATCTCTCAGTCCATCCATGTTGCTGCAAATGGCACTATTTCATTATTTTTTTATGGCTGAGTAATATTACATAGTATATATGTGCCGCAAATTCTTTATCCAGTCCTCTGTCAATGGATATTTAGGTTGCTTCCATGTCTTGGCTGTGAACAGTACTGCAATGAACATTGGGGTGCATGTATCCTTTCAGACCATGTTTTTCTCCAGATATATGCCCAGGAGTGAGATTGCGGGGTCACATGGTAGTTTTATTTTTATTTTTTTAAGGAACCTTCACACTGTCCTCCATAGTGGCTGTACCAATTTAAATTCCCACTAACAGTGTAAGAGGGTCCCCTTCTCTCCATACCCTCTGCAGCATTTATTGTTTGTGGACTTTTTAATGATAACAATTTTGACTGGTGTGGTTGAACATATTTTTGTGTGCCTCTTTGTCATCCATATGTCTTCCTTCAAAAAATGTCTATTTAGATCTTTTGATTAAGTTATTTGTTTTGGTGATATTAAGCTGCATGAGCTCTTTGTAGATTTTGGAGACTAATCCCTTGTCGGTCACGTCATTTGCAAATATTTTCTCCCAATCTGTGGGTTATCTTTTCATTTTCTTTATGGTTTCCTTTGCTGTGCAAAAGCTTTCAAGTTTAATTAGGTCCCATTTGTTTATTTTTGTTTTTATTTCCATTACCCTGGGAGATGTATCAGAAAAGAGATTGCTGCAATTTATGTCAGCAAGTGTTCTGCCTATGTTTTCCTCTAGGAGTTTTATAATGTCCAGTCTCAAATTTAGGTCTTTAATCCATTTTGAGCTTATTTTTGTGTATGGTGTTAAAGAATGATCTAATTTCATTTTTTTACATGTAGCTGTCCAGTTTTCACAGCACCATTTGTTGAAGAGACTGTCTTTCCACCATTGTATAGTCTTGCTCCTTTGTTGTAAATTAATTGACCATAGGTGTGTGGGTGTACTTCTGGGCTTTCTACCCTGTTGTGTTGATCTATAGTTCTATTTTTGTGCAAGTACCATACTGTTTTGATGACTACAGCTTTGTATTATAGTCTGAAGTCAGGGAGTCTGATTCTTCCAGCTCCATTTTTCTTTCTCAACATTGTTTTGGCTATTTGGGGTCTTTTGTGTCTCCATACAAATTTTAAGATTTTTTGATCTACTTCTGTGAAAAAATGACATTAGTAATTTGATAGGAATTGCATTGAATCTGTAGATTGCCTTGGGTAGTATAGTCATTTTGACAATATTTAGTCTTCCAATACAAGAACATGGTATATCTTTCCATCTGTTTGTGCCTTCTTCGATTTCTCTCATCACTGTCTTAGAGTTTTCAGAGTACAGGTCTTTTGTCTCCTTAGGTAGGTTTATTCCTAGGTGTTTTATTCTTTTTGATGCAGTGGTAAATGGGATTATTTCTTGAATTTCTGTTTCTGATCTTTCATTGTTAGTGTATAGAACTGCAACAGATTTTGGTGTATTAATTTTGTAGCCTGCAAATATACCAAATTCATTGATTAGCTCTAATAGTTTTCTGGTAGTGTCTTTAGGATCTTCTATGTATAGTATCATGTCATCTGCAAACAGTGACAGTTTAATTTCTTTTCCAATTTGGATTACTTTTATTTATTTTTCTTCTCTGATTGACCTAGTTGGACTTCCAAAACTATGTTGAATAAAAGTGGTGAGAGTGTACATCCTTGTCTTGTACCTGATCTTAGAGGAAGTGAGTTCAGCTTTTCATCATTGAGTATGATGCTAGCTGTAGGTCTGTCATATATGCCTTTATTATGTTGAAGTAGGTTCCCTCTATGTCCACTTTCTGGAGAGTTTTTATCATAAATCAGTGTTGAATTTTGTCAAAACCTTTCTGTGCATCTATTGAGATGATCATATGTTTTTTATACTTCAATTTATTAGTGTGGTGTATCATGATGATTGATTTACAGATATTGAAAAATCCTTGCATCCCTGGGATAAATCCCACTTGATCATGGCATACGATCCTTTAATGTATTGCTGGATTCAAATTGCTAGTATTTTGTTGAGGATTTTTGGATCTATGTTCCTCAGTGATATTGGCCTGTAATTTTCTTTTTTAGTGGTATCTTTGTCTGATTTTGGTATCAGGGTGATTGTGGCCTCATAGAATGAGTTTGGGAGTTTTCCTTCCTCTGCAATTTTTTGGAAGAGTTTGAGAAGAATAGGTCTTAGTTCTTCTCTAAATGTTTGATAGAATTCACCTGTGATGCCATCAGGTCCTGGATTTCTGTTTGTTGAGAGGTTTTTAATTACAGGTTCAATTTCAGTGCTTGTAATTGGTCTGTTCAAATTTTCTAATTCTTCCTGGTTCAGTCTTGGAAGGTTATACCTTTCTAAGAACTTGTCCATTTCTTCCAGGTTGTCCATTTTATTAGCATACAATTGCATATAGTAGTCCCTTTTTATCCTTTGCATTTCTGTGGTGTCAGTTGTAACTTCTCCTTTCTCATTTCTAATTTTATTGATTTGAGTCCTCACCCTTTTTTCTTGATGAACCTGGCTAAAGGGTTATCAATTTTGTTTATCTTTTCAAAGAACCAGCTTTTAGTTTCATTGATCTTTGCTATTGTCTTCTTTGTCTCTATTTCATTTATTTCTGCTCTGATCTTTATGATTTCTTTCTTTCTACTAACTTTGTGTTTTGTTTGTTCTTCTCTCTCTAGTTGCTTTAGGTGTAAGGTTTGGTTGTATATTTGAGATTTTTCTTTTTTCTTGAGGTAGGTTTGTATTGCTATAAACTTCCCTCCTAGAACTGCTTTTGCTGTATCCCATAGGTTTTGGATTGTTGTGTTTTCATTTTCATTTGTCTCTAGTTATTTTTTGATTTCCTCTTTGATTTTTTCAGTGATCCATTTGTTGTTTAGTAGCATGTAGTTTAGCCTCCACATGTTTGTGTGTCTTATAGTTTTTTTTTTTTTTTTTCTTGTAGTTTATTTCTAATCTCATAGTCTTGTGGTTGGAAAACTTACTCGATTTTATTTCAATTTTCCTGAATTGACTGAGGCTCATGTTGTGGCCTAGGATGTGCTCAATCTTGGAGAAGGTTCTATGGGCACTTGAGAAGAATGTGTATTCTTGTGCTTTTGGAGAGAGTGCACAATAAATATCAATTAAGTCCAGCTGGTCTAATGTGTCATTTAAGTTCTGTGTTTCTTATGTATTTTCTGTCTGGATGATCTGTCCATTGGTGTAAGTGAGGTGTTAAAGCCCCCCCACTATTATTGAGTTACTGTTGATTACTCCCTTTGTGGCTGTTAGTATTTGCCTTATATATTGGGGTGGTCCTTTGTTGGGTGCATATATGTTTACAATTGTTATATCTTCTTCTTGGATTGACACCTTGATTGTTATGTAGTGTCCTTCTTTGCCTCTTATAACAGTCTCTATTTTTAAGTCTATTTTGTATGATATGAGTATCTCTACTCCAGCTTTCTTTTGATTTCCATTTGCATGGAATACCTTCTTCCATCCCCTCACTTTCATTCTGTATGTGTCCCTAGGTCTGAGGTGGGTCTCTTGTAGACAGCACATATACAGATCTTGTTTTCGTATCCATTCAGCCAGTCTATGTCTTTTGCTTGACACATTTAATCCATTTACATTTAAGGTGATTATTGATATGTGTGTTCTTATTGCCATTTTCTTCATTGTTTTAGAGGCTTTTTTTGTAGGTTTTTTTTCTTTCCTTCCTCTTTTGTTCTCTTCTCTTGTGGTTTGATGACCATTTTTAGTGTTGTGTTTGGGTTACATTTTCTTTTTTTGTCTGTATCTATTGTAGTGTTTGTGTTTGCTGCTACCATGAGGTTTTGATATAGCAGCAATATATGTACAAGGTTGTTTTAAGTTGCTAGACTCTTTCCCACACAGAGGAGTCCCTTTAGCATTTGTTGCAAAGCTGATCTGGTGGTGCTGAATTCTCTTAGGTTTTGCTTTTTTGTAAAACTTTTGATTTCTCTGTCAAATTTGAATGAGAGCTTGCTGGGTAGAGTATTTTTGATTGTAGGTTCTTCCCTTTCATCACTTTAAATATATCATGCCACTGTCTTCTGGCTTGCAGAGTTTCTGCTGAGATATCAGCTTTTAAACTTATGGGAGCTCCCTTGTATGTTATTTGTCTTTTTTCCCTTGTTTCTTTTAATAATTTTTCTTTGTCCCTGCCTGGGACTCTCTGCACTTCCTGGACGTGGGTGGCTATTTCCCTTCCCATGTTAGGGAAGTTTTTAACTGTAATCTCTTCAAATATTTTCTTGGGTCCTTTCTCTCTTTTTTTCCTTCTAGGACCCCTATAGTGTGAATGTTGGTGTATTTAATGTTGTCACAGAGGTCTTGTAGGCTGTCTTAATTTCTTTTCATTCTTTTTTCTTTATTTTCTTCCTCAGCAGTGATTTCCACCATTCTGTCTCCCAGGTCACTTATCCATTCTTCTGTCTCAGTTGTTCTGCTATTGATTCCTTCTGGTGTATTTTTCATTTCAGTTATTGTATTGTTCATCTCTGTTTGTTTATTCTTTAATTCTTCTAGGTTTTTGTTAAACATTTCTTGCATCTTCTTGATCCTTGCCTCCATTCTTTTTCCAAGGTCCTGAATAATCTTCACTATTATTTTTGTGAATTCTTTTTCTGGATATTTGCCTATGTCCACTTCATTTAGTTGTTTTTCTCGGGTTTTATCTTGTTCATTCATCTAGGATCTAATCCTCTGCCTTTTCATGTCTCTATCTTTCTGTGATTGTGGTTTTCATTCCACAGGCTGCAGGATTGTAGTTTTCTTACTTCTTCTGTCTTCCTTCTGGTGTAAGTGGCTTGTGCAAGATTCCTAATGGGAGGGACTGGTGGTGGGTAGAGCTGGGTGCTGCTTTGTGGGCAGAGCTCAGTAAAACTTTAATCTTTTTTTCTGCTGATTAGTGGGGCTGTGTTCCTTCCCTGTTGGTTGTTTGGCCTGAAATGGCCCATCACTGGAGCCTACAGACTCTTTGGTGGGGCTAATGATTACTTCTCAGAACTTCTGCTTTCTGCTGCCAGTGTCTTTGTCCCTGCAGTGATCCACAGCTGCCCCCTGCCTCTACAGGAGATCCTCCAACACTAGCAGGTGATTCTGGTTAGTCTCCTATGAGGTCACTGCTCCTGTCCCATGGGTTCTGGTGCACATAAGACTTTGTGCATGCCCTTCAAGAGTGGAGTCTGTATTTTCCCCAGTTCTGTTGAAGTCCTGCAATTAAATCCCCCTGGTCTTCAAAGTCCGATTCTCGGGCATTCCTCCTCCTATTGCTGGACCCCCAGGTTGGGAAGCCTGTTGTGGGGCTCAGAACCTTCACTCCAGTGGGCGGACTTCTGTGGTATAATTGTTCTCTAGTTTGTGAGTTGTCCACCCAGTGGTGATGGCATTTAATTTTATCATGATTGTGCCCCTCCTACTGTCTCACTGTGGATTCTTCTTTGTCTTTGGATGTAGGGTATCTTTTCTGGTGAGTTCCAGTGTTTTCCTCTTGATGATTGTTCAGCAGTTAGTTGTGATTCTGGTGCTTTTGCAAGAAGGAGTGAGCACACGTCCTTCTACTCTGCCATCTTGACCCAATCTCCATCATATGACATTTTTATCAATTTAAATTGTATTTTCTAAATTATCATTATGTAAAATTTACTTTGCAGGATGTTTATTTCTGTCAATGTTTATACATGTATAGATTCATGTAATTACTTCCATAATTAGGATGCTAAACAGTTCAGTCCCATCACAATTCTCCCTCAGACTATCACTTTATAGTCACCATCTCTCTTTCTCTAACCTCTGGCAATGTCTGATCTCTTCTCCAATAGTACTGCTTGTCTTTTGGAGAATATTACATAAATGGGTCATAGGGTTTGTCACCTTATAATATTGGCTTTGAAATTAGTACAAGTTAGTGTGTGTGTTTATTAAATCATTAAATAAGTCCTACAATAATATATTTAAAATATTGTCTTGTAGAAAGTCTTTAAATCATTTAAGAGAAAAAATATAGAAAAAAAATATGTCTATGCTGCCTTTATAATTGCCTGAATAGTTACTATTACTAGTGTTCTATATTTCTTCACAGATTCAATTTATCTACTATTACTGAATCACTTCCTTTTAGCCTGCAGAATTTCATTTAGTATTTGGCTTCTAATAACAAATTCTCTAAGTCTTTTTTTTTTCTTTTGGAAATGTCATTATTTTGCCTTCATACTTGAAGTATAGTTTTTATGGGTATAGAATTATTGATTAACACTTTATTTTTCCTTTCTTTCAATAGTTTTTCTATGCCTTTGCACTGACCATTGATTTTGATGAGAAGTAGGCTTATTATTGTTTTTCCTTGTACTTAATGTGCCATTTAACTATGGCTAGTTGCAAGATTTTCTCTTTATCTTTGTCTATCAACAGTTTCATTACATTATGTCTAGGTATGAATATCATTGTGTTTACTCAAAATTCATGGAGCTTCTTTGATATATAAGTTAATGTTTTTCATTAAATTAGGGAAGTTTTGGTCATCATACCTTGGAATAATTTTTTTCTGTTTCTCTCTTTCTGGGGAAGTTTGGTGCAGTAATTTCTTTTTTAATCATAGGAGTACTGCTCTTTTCAGCTCTCTGCATTTCTAAGCTGAAATTGAAAGTCTATGCCACCAACATTTTATAGAACAGTATTTTGATGTACCATAAAAACCTCAAACTTAACATGACTCAACTTGATGTTATTTTTGTTATCTATAGTGAGTTCCTCCCTCTTGTTTCCTTATTTTTCATATTTAGGATCCTAAATCTCTCTATTCACTGTGTCATATCAATTGCTCAAGTCAAATTAACTTCATTAGAAATGTTCAATCAAAGCCAGAAAATAAACTACTAAGTGGAATGGACCTCTGCATTAATGGAGAGCACAGATTAGAGCCTCTATTCCTGCTATCTTCAAGTTTCTATGATTCCCAAATTTTTTTTTCTTTCTTTTATTTTATAAGGTGTGGTACAGGAAAACAAAGTTCCTTAGGAGAATACTTGGGTTGCTGTTGCCCAAATGTCTTATATTCTGTGATATTACGCAAATAATTTATTTTTGTGAATTATAGTTCCACTACTCTGTATTAAGAGAAATATTAATATCTTGTGATGATGAATTAAGATAATGTATGCAAAAATGTAATGACTGCACAAGTTCAAGACACCATTTTCATTTATCAGAGAACTTATGTACATATTCTTTAACATTTTAATAACTCTGAAGTTAAGATTGATACATGTTGGAGTTTAAGTAGCTATGCTTTCACCGCCTCCCTTCTTAGTGCAGCATGAAATAACAGTACATTTTATAATTGATAATATTTTGGAATAAATGAAGACATAGCATCATATAATTATTATAAATTTCACTATTTCAGAGCACATTTTCTCATAAAAGAAGTCCTTATAAAAACTGTATGTAGGGCTTCCCTGGTGGCGCAGTGGTTGAGAGTCCGCCTGCTGATGCAGGGGTCACGGGTTCGTGCCCTGGTCCGGGAAGATCCCACGTGCCGCGGAGCGGCTGGGCCCGTGAGCCATGGCCACTAAGCCTGCATGTCCGGAGCCTGTGCTCCACAACGGGAGAGGCCACAACAGTGAGAGGCCCACGTACCACAAAAAAAAAACAAAAAAAAAACTGTATGTAAAAAGTATTCCTAATTTGAAACCCTAGGGTAAGAAGCTAAAAAAATATTGAGATGAGCACACACATATATGTGCAAGTATAGCCATTTTCATTTGTTGGCATGTATGATTCAACATACTTCATTGCATAAAATTAAAGGAAAGATTGACATTCTCATTTTACTTTAAAATATTAAGGATCACATGGTAATAGGTTATTTAAATATAAATAGATTATTAATATAATGTTTTATATTACTTTAATATATTTCTATTTTATTTTTTCTTCTCATCAGGAACCTTTTATATACGCAGGGCAAGTTTGTAGTACTCCTTTTCACAGATAGTGAAACTGAGCCCCCTCAAGTTATGGCCCTCATTTCATAGCGTATTAATATGGATTTAGAATCTGAAAGATGATTTGATTCCTAAATCTATTTTCTTTCTACCAGACCAGGCATAATTTTCTCCTAGTGGACTGTACAGTCACTATAAAAGCCTAAATTGGAGATTTTTTTTTTTTTTTTTTTTTTTTTTTTTTACTGATTTTCAAAGAATTGTAACTGAAAGTTCAGAAGAAAGGAAGAAACAGTAATGGTTCATGTAGTTGAAAATATGAAACTCTCTTTCTTATCTGCTTCCTCTGCCCCTTGATCTTATCTTTGAATGGAATCAATTAAAATCCTTACACCCTATTAAGGCACTCAATATCCTTCTATAATCCATAACTATTGGTTCTGTGCCAATTATTGGCCTATGCCCACAGAATTGGCAAAAATACAAGAACAAAGTCTGCTAATTTTAGTAAAATGCTCACTCTAAGTCAGACCTTGTGCATGTGTATTAGATTTTTTACCTCATTTTATCCACTCAGAAATCAGGTGTAGACTAGATTTCAAACCTACTCTGTATGTAAAGATAGACTGGGCTGTTTCAAGGGTACAATGCTGCCCTTTATTAGAATAATAAGAACATAGAAACAAAAATACACCTCATAGATGTTAAGTCATGAACAGATGATTGTCTCATGAGTAAGTTTTATCACAAAATTGATTATAAATAATGAAGTTATTATCAAATTAAATTTAAAAAGGTAAATCTAGTATTCCATAAACTCTTTCTAGGCAACTTCATCTACTTTTGTGGCTTTAACCACTGAGTTATTTTAACAAATTACTTACAATTTTGTATCTTTTGTCTAGACTTTAAGATACTGGTATTTCTTCAGTTGGATTTCCAATAGTATCCCAAGTAAGATGCATCCTCTTCAGTGCTATATAATGATGCTATGTTTAGAGTTTCTCAAACCAGATACCAAAAAATATCACCCTCCCTTTCCCTGCCTCTCCCTCTCCTTGCACTTGGTCACTGTGTCTTGTTGCTCTTCTTGCTTTCAAGCCAGTTGAATCTGCCCTCTTTGTCCAACCCCATTGCTCTTTCCTTGACTCAACTCATAATCTCCTACTAGATAACTGAAATTATCTTCTAACTGCTCCTCATGCCTCCAGGCTTGCCTCTTTTCAATCTATTGTCCAATAACATCACCGTGTTTACTTCTCTTAAATGTCTACATGATTCTGTCACTACCTTGATTAAAATTGTCACTAAATATTAGGAAAGAAATCTAAGCCATCAGCAGGGCCTATGAAGCCTTTGAATATGTCTCCCTTGAACATCATCCCTTGAACTCCATCATGTAATTTCCCATCATGCTGTAGGCATTTTGAAATTAAATGTTGGTACATAACCAATATGCTTATACAAGTACTAGACTAAAAATTCAGTGCATATAACAACAACTGATGCATTGCCGTAATCTCCTTTGATAACTGCCATAAAGTATGATATTCATACTGTATTCTTTCTCCACAAATTCAATGCAGCCAAATTTTTCTCAATAATTGAAACAAATTTTCATATTGTTGGCTTGTGCTGCACATTTATTTTAATTCATATATATTAAGCATGCTTATAATGTGACTCCTGGGACTTCCCTGGTGGTGCAGTGGTTAAGAATCTGCCTGCCAATGCAGGGGACATGGGTTCAATCCCTGGTCTGGGAAGATCCCACATGCCATGGAGCAACTAAGCCTGTGAACCACAACTACTGAACCCGTGTGCCTGGAGCCCGTGCTCCTCAACAAGAGAAGCCACCACAATGAGAGAAGCCCACACACCACAACAAAGAGTAGCACCCACTCGCCGCAACAAGAGAAAGCCCGTGCAGTAACGAAGATCCAACACAACCAAAAAATAAATAATAATAATAATAGTAATGTGACTCCCATGTTTTTCTCTTCTCCAAGTGTACAACATTCTCTTTGTTTTTCTGACAAATGTTTACTTCACTTTCTTTTTTTTTTTTCTCCCAACCAGACTATAAACTCCTTCAGTGTAGGGATTACAATTTAGACTTTTTGTAATCCTTCAAAATATTTGGTCTGATAACATTTTATTTACTCAATGAGTACTTGCTGATTGAGGAAAACAGGTTTGTAGATAACTTTTAAAAATATATATTTATGAAGTAACATGGTTCTCAAACAGCTTTCTTTTTTTTTTTTTAACATCTTTATTGGGGTATAATTACTTTACAATGGTGTGTTAGTTTCTGCTTTATAACAAAGTGAATCAGTTATACATATACATATGTTCCCATATCTCTTCCCTCTTGCGTCTCCCTCCCTCCCACCCTCCCTATACCAGCCCTCCAGGCTGTCACAAAGCACCGAGCCAATATCCCTGTGCCATGAGGCTGCTTCCCACTAGCTATCTACCTTACTACGTTTGTTAGTGTGTATATGTCCATGACTCTCTCTCACCCCATCACAGCTGACCCTTCCCCCTCCCCATAACCTCAAGTCTGTTCTCTACGAGGTCTGTGTCTTTATTCCTGCCTTACCCCTAGGTTCTTCATGACATTTTTTTTTTTCTTAAATTCCATATATATGTGTTAGCATATGGTATTTGTCTTTTTCTTTCTGACTTACTTCACTGTGTATGACAGACTCTAGGTCTATCCACCTCATTACAAATAGCTCAATTTCGTTTCTTTGTATGGCTGAGTAATATTCCATTGTATATATGTGCCACATCTTCTTTATCCATTCATCCGATGATGGGCACTTAGGTTGTTTCCATCTCCGGGCTATTGTAAATAGAGCTGCGATGAACATTTTGGTACATGACTCTTTTTGAATTTCGGTTTTCTCAGGGTATATGCCCAGTAGTGGGATTGCTGGGTCATATGGTAGTTCTATTTGTAGTTTTTTAAGGAACCTCCATACTGTTCTCCATAGTGGCTGAACCAATTCACATTCCCACCAGCAGTGAAAGAGGGTTCCCTTTTCTCCACACGCTCTCCAGCATTTATTGTTTCCAGATTTATTGATGATGGCCATTCTGACTGGTGTGAGATGATATCTCATTGTAGTTTTGATTTGCATTTCTCTAATGATTAATGATGTTGAGCATTCTTTCATGTGTTTGTTGGCAGTCTGTATATCTTCTTTGGAGAAATGTCTATTTAGGCCTTCTGCCCATTTTTGGATTGGGTTCTTTGTTTTTTTGTTGTTGAGCTGCATGAGCTGCTTGTAAATTTTGGAGATTAATCCTTGTCAGTTGCTTCATTTGCAAATATTTTCTCCCATTCTGAGGGTTGTCTTTTGGTCTTGTTTATGGTTTCCTTTGCTGTGCAAAAGCTTTGAAGTTTCATTAGGTCCCATTTGTTTATTTTTGTTTTTATTTCCATTACTCTAGGGGGTGGGTCAGAAAGAATCTTGCTGTGATTTATGTCATAGAGTGTTCTGCCTATGTTTTCCTGTAAGAGTTTTATAGTTTCTGGCCTTATATTTAGGTCTTTAATCCATTTTGAGCTTATTTTTGTGTATGGTGTTAGGGAGTGTTCTAATTTCATTCTTTTACATGTACCTGTCCAGTTTTCCCAGCACCACTTATTGAAGAGGCTGTCCTTTTTCCACTGTACATTCCTGCCACCTTTATCAAAGATAAGGTGTCCATATGTGCATGGGTTTATCTCTGGGCTTTCTATCCTGTTCCATTGATCTATCTTTCTGTTTTTGTGCCAGTACCATACCGTCTTGATAACTGTAGCTTTGTAGTATAGTCTGAAGTCAGGGAGCCTGATTCCTCCAGTTCCTTTTTTTGTTCTCAAGATTGCTTTGGTTATTCGGGGTCTTTTGTGTTTCCATACAAATTGCGAAATTTTTTGTTCTAGTTCTGTGAAAAATGCCAGTGGTAGTTTGATAGGGATTGCATTGAATCTATAGATTGCTTTGGGTAGTAGAGTCATTTTCACAATGTTGATTCTTCCAATCCAAGAACATGGTATATGTCTCCATCTATTTGTATCATCTTTAATTTCTTTCATCAGTGTCTTATAGTTTTCTGCATACAGGTCTTTTGTCTCCTTAGGTAGGTTTATTCCTAGATATTTTATTCTTTTTGTTGCAGTGGTAAATGGGAGTGTTTTCTTGATTTCACTTTCAGATTTTTCATCATTAGTATATAGGAATGCCAGAGATTTCTGTGCATTAATTTTGTATCCTGCTACTTTACCAAATTCATTGATTAGCTCTAGTAGTTTTCTGGTAGCATCTTTAGGATTCTCTATGTATAGGATCATGTCATCTGCAAACAGTGACAGCTTTACTTCTTCTTTTCCGATTTGGATTCCTTTTATTTCCTTCTCTTCTCTGATTGCTGTGGCTAAAACTTTCAAAACTATGTTGAATAAGAGTGGTGAGAGTGGGCACCCTTGTCTTGTTCCTGATCTTAGTTGAAATGCTTTCAGTTTTTCACCATTGAGAATGATGTTGGCTGTGGGTTTGTCATATATGGTCTTTATTATGTTGAGGAAAGTTCCCTCTATGCCTACTTTCTGCAGGGTTTTTATCATAAATGGGTGTTGAATTTTGTCAAAAGCTTTCTCTGCATCTATTGAGATGATCATATGGTTTTCTCCTTCAATTTGTTAATATGGTTTATTACATTGATAGATTTGCGTATATTGAAGAATCCTTGCATTCCTGGAATAAACCCCACTTGATCATGGTGTATGATCCTTTTAATGTGCTGTTGGATTCTGTTTGCTAGTATTTTGTTGAGGATTTTTGCATCTATGTTCATCAGTGATATTGGCCTGTAGTTTTCTTTCTTTGTGACATCCTTGCCTGGTTTTGGTATCAAGGTGATGGTGGCCTCGTAGAATGAGTTTGGGAGTGTTCCTCCCTCTGCTATATTTTGGAAGAGTTTGAGAAGGATAGGTGTTAGCTCTTCTCTAAATGTTTGATAGAATTCGCCTGTGAAGCCATCTGGTCCTGGGCTTTTCTTTGTTGGAAGATTTTTAATCACAGTTTCAATTTCAGTGCTTGTGATTGGTCTGTTCATATTTTCTATTTCTTCCTGATTCAGTCTTGGCATGTTGTGCATTTCTAAGAATTTGTCCATTTCTTCCAGATTGTCCATTTTATTGGCATAGAGTTGCTTGTAGTAATCTCTCATGATCTCTTTTATTTCTGCAGTGTCATTTGTTACCTCTCCTTTTTCATTTCTAATTCTATTGATTTGAGTCTTCTCCCTTTTTTTCTTGATGAGTCTGGCTAGTGGTTTATCTATTTTGTTTATCTTCTCAAAGAACCAGCTTTTAGTTTTATTGATCTTTGCTATTGTTTCCTTCATTTCTTTTTCATTTATTTCTGATCTGATTTTTATGATTTCTTTCCTTCTGCTAGCTTTGGGGTTTTTTTGTTCTTCTTTCTCTAATTGCTTGAGGTGCAAGGTTAGGTTATTTATTCTAGATGTTTCCTGCTTCTTAAGGTGGGCTTGTATTGCTATAAACTTCCCCCTTAGAACTGCTTTTGCTGCATCCCACAGGTTTTGGGTCGTTGTGTCTCCATTATCATTTGTTTCTAGGTATTTTTTGATTTCCTCTTTGATTTCTTCAGTGATCACTTCATTATTAAGTAGTGTATTGTTTAGCCTCCATGTGTTTGTATTTTTTACAGATCTTTTCCTGTAATTGATATCTAGTCTCATGGCATTGTGGTCAGAAAAGATACTTGATACAATTTCAATTTTCTTAAATTTGCCAAGGCTTGATTTGTGACCCAAGATATGATCTATCCTGGAGAATGTTCCATGAGCACTTGAGAAAAATGTGTATTCTGTTGTTTTTGGATGGAGTGTCCTATAAATATCAATTAAGTCCATCTTGTTTAATGTATCATTTAAAGCTTGTGTTTCCTTATTTATTTTCATTTTGGATGATCTGTCCTTGGGTGAAAGTGGGGTGTGTAAGTCCCCTACTATGAATGTGTTACTGTCGATTTCCCCTTTTATGGCTGTTAGTATTTGCCTTATGTATTGAGGTGCTCCTATGTTGGGTGCATAAATATTTACCATTGTTATATCTTCTTGGATCGATCCCTTGATCATTATGTAGGGTCCTTCTTTGTCTCTTTTAATAGTCCTTATTTTAAAGTCTATTTTGTCTGATATGAGAATTGCTACTCCAGCTTTCTTTTGGTTTCCATTTGCATTGAATATCTTTTTCCATCCACTTACTTTTAGTCTGTATGTGTCTCTAGGTCTGAAGTGGGTCTCTTGTAGACAGAATATGTAAGGGTCTTATTTTTGTATCCATTCAGCTAATCTGTGTCTTTTGGTGGGAGCATTTAGTCCATTTACATTTAAGGTAATTATCGATATGTATGTTCCTATTCCCATTTTCTATATTGTTTTGGGTTCGTTATTATAGGTCTTTTCCTTCTCTTGTGTTTCTTGCCTAGAGAAGATCCTTTAGCATTTGTTGTAAAGCTGGTTTGGTGGTGCTGAACTCTCTCAGCTTTTGCTTGTCTGTAAAGGTTTTAATTTCTCCATCAAATCTGAATGAGATCCTTGCTGGGTAGAGTAGTCTTGGTTGCAGGTTTTTCTCCTTCATCACTTTCAGTATGTCCTGCCACTCCCTTCTGGCTTGTAGGGTTTCTGCTGAGAGATCAGCTGTTAACCTTATGGGGATTCCCTTATGTGTTATTTGTTGTTTTTCCCTTGCTGCTTTTAATATGCTTTCTTTGTATTTAATTTTTGACAGTTTGATTAATATGTGTCTTGGCGTATTTCTCCTTGTATTTATCCTGTATGGGACTCTCTGTGCTTCCTGGACTTGATTAACTACTTCCTTTCCCATATTAGGGAAGTTTTCAACTATAATCTCTTCAAATATTTTCTCAGTTCCTTTCTTTTTCTCTTCTTCTTCTGGAACCCCTATAATTCGAATGTTGGTACGTTTAATGTTGTCCCAGAGGTCTCTGAGACTGTCCTCAGTTCTTTTCATTCTTTTTTCTTTATTCTGCTCTGCAGTAGTTATTTCCACTATTTTATCTTACAGGTCACTTATCCGTTCTTCTGCCTCAGTTATTCTGCTATTGATCCCATCTAGAGTATTTTTAATTTCATTTATTGTGTTGTTCATCATTGCTTGTTTCATCTTTAGTTCTTCTAGGTCCTTGTTAACTGATTCTTGCATTTTGTCCATTCTATTGTCCATTCTATCTCCAAGATTTCGGATCAACCTTACTATCATTATTCTGAATTCTTTTTCAGGTAGACTGACTATTTCCTCTTCATTTGTTAGGTCTGGTGCATTTTTATCTTGTTCCTTTATCTGCTGTGTGTTTTTCTGTTTTCTCATTTTGCTTATCTTACTGTGTTTGGGGTCTCCTTTTTGCAGGCTGCAGGTTCGTAGTTCCTCCTGTTTTTGATGTCTGTCTCCAGTGGCTAAGGTTGGTTCAGTGGGTTGTGTAGGCTTCCTGGTGGAGGGGACTAGTGCCTGTGTTGTGGTGGATGAGGCTGGATCTTGTCTCTCTAGTGGGCAGGTTCACGTCTGGTGGTGTGTTTTGGGGTGTCTGTGGCCTTATTATGATTTTAGGCAGCCTCTCTGCTAATGGGTGGGGTTGTGTTCCTGTTTTGCTAGTTGTTTGGCACAGGTTGCCCAGCACTGTGGCTTGCTGGTCGTTGAGTGAAGCTGGGTGCTGGTGTTAAGATGGAGCTCTCTGGGAGATTTTCGCCGTTTGATATTATGTGGAGCTGGGAGGTCTCTTGTGGACCAGTGTCCTGAAGTTGGCTCTCCTACCTCAGAGGCAGAGCCCTGACTCCTGGTTGGAGCACCAAGAGCCTTTCATCCACACGGCTCAGAATAAAAGGGAGAAAAAGTAGAGGGAATTAGTAGAAGTATGAGGAAAGAAAGAAGGAAAGGAGGGAAGGAAGGAAGGAAGGAAGGAAGAAAGAAAGAAAGAAGCAAAGAAGGAAAGAAGGCAAGAAGGAACGAAAGGAGGGAGGGAGGGAGGGAGGAAGGAAGGAAGGAGGGAAAGAAGGAAAAACAGAAAGAAAGAAGATACAGTAAAAATAAAATAAAGTATAATAAAGTTATTGAATTAAAAATTTCTTAATTAGAAAAAAAAAAGGGACGGATAGAACCTTAGGACAAATGTTGGAAGCAAAGCTATACAGACGAAGTCTTACACAGAAGCGTACACATACACCCTCACAAAAAGAGGTAAAGGGGGAAAAATCATAAATCTTGCTGTCAGAGACCACCTCCTCAATTTGGGATGATTCGTTGTCTAAAGGAGGGAAGGAAGGAAGGAAAGAAAGAAAGAAAGAAAGAAAGGACGAAGGTAAAGTATAATAACGTTCTTAAAATTAAAATTGATTATTAAGAAAAAAATTTTAAGAAAAAAACATGGACGGATAGAACCCTAGGACAAATGGTGGAAGCAAGACTATACAGACAAGATCTCACACAGAAGCATACACATACACATTCACAAAAAGAGGAATAGGGAGAAAAATCATAGATCTTGCTCCCAAAGTCCACCTCCTTAATTTGGGATGATTGGCTGTCTATTCATGTATTCCACAGATGCAGGGTACATCAAGTTGATTGTGGAGCTTTAATCCGCTGCTTCTGAGGCTGCTGGGAGAGATTTCCCTTTCTCTTCTTTGTTCTCACAGCTCACAGGGGCTCAGCTTTGGATTTGGCCCTGCCTCTGCGTGTAGGTCGCTGGAGGGCGTCTGTTTTTTGCTCAGACAGGACGGGGTTAAAGGAGCCGCTGATTCGGGGGTTCTGGCGTACTGAGGCCGGCGGGGAGGCAGGGGCACGGAATGCGGGGCGGGCCTGCGGCGGCAAAGTCCGGCGTGACCCTGCACCAGCCCGAGGCCTGCCGAGCGCTCTCCCGGGGAAGTCGTCCCCCTCGTCCCCGGATCCGGGAACCCGGCAGTGGCGGGCTGCACAGGCTCCGCGGAAGAGGGGAGTGGAGAGCGACCTGCGCTCGCACACAGGCCCCTTGGTGGCGGCAGCAGCAGCCCCAACGTCTCCCGCCCGCCTCTGGGGTCCACGCCTCCAGCCGCGGCTTGCGCCCGTCTCTGGAGTCAGCACCCTCAGCCGCGGCTCGCGCCCGTCTCTGGGGTCCGCACTTTCAGCCGCGGCTCACGCCCGTCTCTGGGGTCCGCGCTTTCAGCCGCGGCTCGCGCCCGTCTCTGGAGTTCCTTTAAGCAGCGTTCTTAAACCCCTCTCCTCACGCACCAGGAAACAAAGAGGGAAGAAAAAGTCTCTTGCCTCTTCGGCAGGTGCAGGCTTTTCCCCGGACTCCCTCCCGGCTAGCTGTGGTGCACTAACCCCTTCAGGCTATGTTCAAGCCGCCAACCCCAGTCCTCTCCCTGCGCTCCGTCGGAAACCGAAACCCGAGCCTCAGAGCCTCAGCTCGCAGCCCCGCCCGTCCCGGCGGGTGAGCAGACAAGCCTCTCGGGCTGGTGAGTGCCGGTCGGCACCGATCCTCTGTGCGGGAATCTCCCCGCTTTGCCCTCCGCACCCGTTGCTGTGCTCTCCTCCGCGGCTTCGAAGCTCCCCCCTCCGCCTCCCGCAGTCTCCGCCCGCGAAGGGGCTTCCTAGTGTGTGGAAACTTTTCCTCCTTCACAGCTCCCTCCCACTGGTGCAGGTGCCGTCCCTATTCTTTTGTCTCTGTTTATTCTTTTTTCCTTTTGCCCTACCCAGGTACGTGGGGAGTTTCTTGCCTTTTGGGAGGTCTGAGGTCTTCTGCCAGCCTTCAGTAGGTGTTCTGTAGGAGTTGTTCCACGTGTAGATGTATTTCTGGTGTATCTGTGGAGAGGAAGGTGATCTCCGCGTCTTACTCTTCCGCCATCTTCCTCTGTCCTCTCCTACTTCACTTTCAAGATGTGACCCTGAAGCCATGTCATCCAGACTTCCCTGACCACCTCTTCTGTGCAAGGTGAGTCAGGCTATCTTCTTTTATGATACCATAACATTTAGGTAATCATTGTATATCTTATTATTTGCTTAATTGTCATGCTTTTCTTGCATAATTATGCTTGTTTTGATTTTTACAAGGATATGAGCTAAACCATTGGCAGAGCTCTCATTTTATGTGTCTTATACTTTGTTCTTAGGATGTTACCTGGTCAGAATAGGGAATCAAGAACTGTTTATTTCATAAATGAGTAAATAATAAATATTATTATGTATAAATTTTGCTATGCTGCACGATTATAAAGAATCAAATGTTCAGGTAAGAAACTTGATGGGCATATTTTTAATGTGTAATTTGTAGGAAGAAAAGGAAGAGAAGGGAAACCTTGCTAGAAAATTGTCACTTTGAGGTAGAAGCTCCTTGGAGTTATTCATATTTGAAACCTATGAGTGTCAGACTCTTTCTTTTTGCAGGAGAGGATACATATGAAACCTTCTCTAAAACTTCTCAGGATCAACCATTAGGTCCATTTAGCCCATTTAGTTTGGCCAGAATACTGTAGAAAAATTTATGTGAGAATATTATTGTTCTCCTCAATATTTACAGTAAATAATGCCCTGTCTTGTCCTCCAGTCCCCAGCCCTCACAACTAAACACATGTCCAGCTCCAAGTTTTATTCCCATGCCCCTTTTTGCAAGAGTGTTTATGCCCAAACTGATAGAATTTGATGTCAGTTTAACTTTGCTGTAGCTATCTTTTAATCTAGTGCTTTAATGTCTACTGTGGCTATAATTCATTCCTTCTACCCTATACTCTTTTAAAAAAACTTCTATCCTTTCCTCTGTTTTCGTTTCCATCACTTAATCCCAGTAAGTTAGTGTTCAGTTTAATGATCCTGCAGTAATAAAATTAACAATATTTATGACAATGTCAACTCAGTATTAAAAAGTGCCTGCAACTTTACATCTAATGCATGTCTTCACAACGTAACTATCTGTACGTGTTTGATCATCAGCTTTTTAAATTTTAATCTCCAATTTTAGAGTTGATTTTATCAAACTCATCATTAGTCTCTACAAAGCTACTTTTTTGTTTTACTTTTTATTCTCTTTTTACACAGTCTGAATTTCTATTATGTCCCCTTTCATTGGCTCTGACTTTCATGTCAAATATGTTTTATAGGGGCTTCCCTGGTGGTGCAGTGGTTGAGAGTCCGCCTGCCAATGCAGGGGACATGGATTCGTGCCCCTGTCCGGGAAGATCCCACATGCCGCGGAGCGGCTAGGCCCGTGAACCATGGCCGCTGAGCCTGCACAACCGGAGCCTGTGCTCCGCAGCGGGAGAGGCCAGAACAGTGAGAAGCCCGCGTACAACAACAACAGCAACAACAACAACAACAACAATATATATATATATATATATGTTTTATATATATATGTCTTCTTCTAAAAGATATAGTAATTATGTAGGTATTAATTTAATAAATGTATTAATAGTTGTAAGTGTGCATTTAATTTACAAATATTTTATTGAGCTATATAAGTAGAATTATACCTCTTACCTTTTTTCACTTAACACTTTTCAAATTCTATCTAGATTGCCAAATATACTTCTGAGGTCTTAACTTTTAATGTTTTTAATCTATGGCAATATGGGCTGAATTGTGTTAGCCCAAAATTCACATTTTGTAATCCCAACCCCTCAATGGGAACTTTAAATTCTCATTCTGAGATATGGGTAACTCATATTTGGAAAGAAAGTCTTTAAAGTAATGATTATGTTAAAATGAGGCTCTTAGGATAATGTCTTAATATAATATGACTGGTGACCTTATAAGAAGAGGAAGAGATACCAGGGCTATGTAGACATAGAGAAAAAGTCATGTAAAGAGCAGCAAGAGGGTGGCCATCTGCAATCCAAGGAGAAGGGCCTTAGGAGAAACCAATTCTGCTAGCACCTTGGACCCCAGCCTCTAGAACTGTGAGAAAATAAATTTCTATTGTTTAAGCCATCCAGTTTGTGGCATTTTGTTATGGCAGCCCTAGCAAAAGTAATATATATGGTAGTTCATTATATAGATAGATGATAGATGTTGATGATGATAGATAGATAGATGATAGATAGATTATAGATTCTACACACACATGCACACATATACATATCTAATGTCACTCATATCTCCTATTTTAATAATGGTCACTTCAATTGTTACCAACTCTCAGAAACTACAAATAGTGCTATAACAAACAAATTATATATAGCCCCTGTGCAGGGGATTCTTTAGTGCATATTTCCATGAAGTAGAAAGCAGAATGATAGGGCATGCACAATCTATATTTCACTAAGTACCGCTGGCTTGCTCACTTAAAGAAAAACATCATGTTACCATCCTACTAGCAGCACATTAGATTTCCTTTCTCTCCATAAGTTAGCCAAATTAGTATCATTTGGGAGCCCAATTTAGAACAATCAGAAGGGTGTCAAACTAGATCTTACTCTTTTAAATTATACTTCTCTGATTAGTAGTTCGACTGCTTATATTCTTCAGTACTTTTGACCTCCCTGTTGGTAATTACCTATTCAAATAGTTTATACCTTTTGCTTGTTTTTCTCTCTTTTTCTGCTCCATTTGCAGCAATTCATTGTATTTCAAAAAAAAATACATGACTTTTTTGCTGATTTTAGGCATTGGAAGTATCTTCTTTCAGCCTATCGGTTTTCTGTTGACTCAATATCTTACCCACTAAGTCCATTATATATAATCTAGTTAAATATATTGAATATTTCTCTCATTGTTCATAATTTGATTTATGTTTTTATCTACCCGCAAATCACAAAGACACTCTGCCATTTTTTCTGTTATAATTTGAATTTTAACTTTTACCTTTAGGACTTAATTAAACTGGATTTGGCCTTGACAAGTGGAAAAAGAGATACCCATGTTTATCTTTCTATGTACACTAAGACAACTATTCCAACAATATTAATTAAACAGCCCTCCCCACCCCCCCCACCCCACACACACATCACACTTGCCCTTTGATTCCATTGCCTAGGAACTATTTCTGCACTGTGTTTATTATTATGGCTTTGTATAATATCTTAATATTGGTAGGGTACAATTTCAAAATTGACTTAGCTATTCATGGGTCTTTATTCTTTCACATAAAATTTAGAATAAGTTTCTCAAATTCTTCAAAAAGTCAACTGTAATTTCTTTTGAGAAGCATTAAATTTATACATTAATGTCCTTATGATCTTAAGTCATCCTCTCTATGAACCTCTTACATATCTGCATTTATTCATAGCTTTAACATCCTTCAATGTATTCTAATATGTCCTCCATAAAAATCAATGCATTATTTGTTAACTATTTTCAGCAAATTTATTTTCTATTATATTATCTAGGTGGCTATTCAATGTCCTAGAGACTTGCAAATTGATCTTGTAGTCAACTACCTTAATACAATCTTTTAGTTCTACTAGGTTTCTTAATATATGCAACATATATGTATATGTATATGCATATGTATATATATATATACATATATAGTCACTATTTTAAAAGGATTATAAATTTATCCATTATATATGTATATATACCTACAAAGAAAGATATAAGTAGATAACTATATATGTCTATAGCTATTTTAAAGAGAGTGGAGAGAGATAAGCATATATATGTATTTTTACAAATAGAAAGATAAATAGATTTAAATATTTATATATGTACATACATATAGGTAGATAAAATACATATCTATATACATCTATTGATATAGATAGAATTAGATATATTAACTTTTCATTGTTTTATTATGTACCATATGTTTAGGATATATGTAATGTATTTCATCTTGGTATATTACTTTTAGCACAAAACTGGATTATTTTAGGGTATATATTATTTAAGAATTTTCCATCTATATTCAGGAATAAAACAGGCCTATAATTCACTGTCTCTGAATTATCCTTGTCTAATTTTATCAGTAAAATTATACTAGGCTCATAAAAACACCTGGATAGGTTTCTGCCTCTTCTGGAACAACTTCTACAAGTGAGAATAACTCTGGCCTTTACTGGAGGAAAAAAATTGATTGAAAATTTCAATCTCTTTACAATTTTTGATATATCTAAAATTTTTGTTCCTCTTCTTCATACTTAACATTTATAACTTTATTATAAATTTATCTATTTTTTCCAGGCTGAAAATATATTGAGGTGTGATTGTTTATAGTATTATTTAAATTATTTTTTACTATGATAGGCAGATGAAGTTTTTCCCCAATTTTATTTTGAATTTTTTTCATTTGCATCATCTCTCTTTTTCCCTTCATTATACTTGGCAGAGTTAACTCTATATTTTCTAAATGTTTTTTAAACCCAGTTAGACTTTTGAAATCTTCAATATTTTATCTTTATTGGCTTCTTCCTTTATCTTTATGATTTCCTTTATTATCATTTTTTTTTTAATGTCTCTTTAGAATTTTTTTCGGGGGTTTTAGTTTTTAGTTTCACGGGGTTTTTATTTTTGTTTCTTTTTTATTTAACTATTTATGTTTTGTGTGATGAGAACATTTGAGATATACGTTCTTATCAACTTTAAAAAATATAATAGTTTTGTTAAATATAGTCACCATGATGTACACTAGATTTCCCAAAACTTATTCATCTTATAACTAGAAGTTTATACTTTCTGACCACCACCATCTCTTCATTTTCCCCACTTCCTAGGCCCTGGCAGCCACTGTTCTATTCTCTGACAAGGGTTTGGGTTTTTTTGTTTGTTTGTTTGTTGTTTTTACGTTTATTCTTTTGGTTTATTTATAACCAAATTTAAATTCCCCTCTAAATACTAATGGTTTAGCTGTGTTTTCATAGATTTTAACTATTAGTAATTTCATGTCATTTACCTCTAAGATCTTCACAATCACCTGTTAGATTAAATTATCTAACTCAAAGATTATTTAGTAGAAAGATTTAATTTAAATTCATATACAAGTTTAATTCTAGATTATTCTTACTAATTTATAATGACATTGTATGTCAGTCAAAGAACATACCTTGATTTTTTTCTTTTGCAATTTTTAATGTATTATTTAGGATTGAGGACATGATCAGTTTGTAAATGTTCCATGTATTATTATTGGAAATATTGACCAAGATTTTAATTGGGCAAAAATTATATATATATATACATCTATATAAATACAATGTAGATAAAATTATATTACTTTATGCCCAATATATATGTAGAATGTTTGCGCTTCTTAATCATGTAATTCCAACAATCAATATATGTGCTAGTTTTTCTCTATTTAATCTATCAGGTTCTGAAAGATATATGACAAAATATCAAATTAGAATTGCTAATTTGTCAATTTCCTCTATAATTCTGTCAGATTTTTTGTTTATGATTTTAAATTATTTTGTCAGATATTTACATTTTCATGATGATTATATATTCTTGATTATATTCTTAATTGTACTAGTTCATAATATCCTTTCATGTTAGTAATTTTTATCCAAAATTTAATATTGTTAAATATGAAATTCCTACATTTTCCATTATTTTCTTATTTGTTTTATAATATATCATTTTCTGGATTTCTGTGTCATTTTTACTTGAAGTGTTCCTCATTAATTCACCATCTTTCAGATGTTTCCTTTTTACACAAAATTAAGTCTCTAGCTTTTGTGTGATGAATAGAACCTATTTTTTTATTAATAATACTCTCATATTGGTACTTATTTCTGCCTTCTTATCTTATTATATATATTCACTGTACTTCTTTCTCTCTTCAACTTTATTCCACTAAATAAATTAAATTCATTTCTTCAGAGTATCTATTCAGTATTCAAAGCTTCTATTAGTTTAGTTTAGTTCTTTTTTAAAATTTTATTTTATAGGTACCCAGTATCTCCAGTTGATTCTTCTTTACACCTAGCTTCTTGGCTTAATTCATATTTCTAATATCCTTCTCTGTCTTCCTATGGATAATGACTATTCAAACTTTTGTTTATTCATCCCATTAATTCTCTTTCATATGCCATAGTATACTCAGTTTGTTGGTTTTGTTATTTAACAATTACACCTTTTACATGCCTTATTTTTTTTTTCCCTTAGAATATCAACTACATTGGCTGAAACTATGTCCCTTCAGTTATAGGGTGTAAACCTCACAGCTATGTATAGGGATTAATACAGATGACAAAAAACAAAAGTAAACAAGCAAAAAACCCAAACATGCTTTACTAATTTTGTGTTTGTGAGTTAAAAAAGAAAAAAAAAAGAAAAAGAAAAACTGAAGACAGCCGAATCTAGGCAGAAGGCTACATCTATATGGGGACAAGGAAGGAAGAAAGGAAAGAAAAGTGGTGGGTTAGGGTGGTAGATCTCAGAAATTGAGAGCCAATAACTACTCCAAATGTAAGGGTCTTACATTGACTGGCTACTTTATGAGAAGGGATTGAAGAGAACATGAATTCAGGGAGTAATTGGAATTAACAGAAGTGCAGGAAGTCCAGGAGCAGAAAGAAGAAAGAAAGGGCTTTACACTTTTGCACAAGTAGCCAGTGAAAGAAAGGAAGGACCTGAGTGTTGGTGGCAGAATGTATTCTCAGTCAGATTAGATCCTGGGGCAAAGGAGTCAATATTAGGTATAGAGGCTATGTTTCTAAGAAACCAGCCTTCTCTGTATTTACAGAGACTACAGGCTTGAATGGATAAATCTTGACTATTTCTCTGAACTCTCATTCTTTACATAGGGACCATCTACATTTAGTTGTTCTGGGGAAAATTCCATCTCATTTAGATATAAATATTATAAAAAATAAGTAAAAGTAGCAACAATGAGAAGATATACAGTAAGACAAGAAAAATGGAGGAAAATTAATAGAAAATATAGCTATTATGTGTTTACTATCTTATTATAAACTACAAAGGATAGATGTGAGAAAGAAAAACACACTAAAAGAGAAAAAAAGAGACGTTAAAGAAAGTAAGGATAAATGAGACATGTTTAAGACAGTAAACAGTACCCATAATACACCCATAAAACAATATGTGCATCAGAGGAATAACTAAATGAAACCAAAACAATAAAACATAATACAACACTTAAATATTTTATTCAAGAAATCATTCCAGAAATGAAAGAAGCCTTACATCTATAAATATAAAGTTTATATAATATTTCAGGGAAAGTTGGCTCAGAAAGATCCTTACCAGCATGCATATATATATATATATATATATATATATATATATATATATATATTTGAAATTATTGGACTTCAAAGATAAAGAACACATTCTTTGAGCAGCCACAGAGACAAAAAAAAAAAAAAAAAAGATCAAGAGCCTCCCCAGGAAAATAATCAGAAATGTGCCTGACTTATCTCCAGTGACAGTCAGTGCAGAAAGCTGTAAACAGTGTCTATAAGTTATTCTAGAGGGGAAAAGTGAAGGCCAAAATTGTTACAGCCCAATAAACTCTTTCTCAAGGATAAAGACTTACAATAGTTTTGAACATGAAAAACCTGAAGGAATATGCCTCAGATGAGATTTTGGAAACTCATGGAAGGTGAAAGCAAAATAACTAGCAGATCAAAACAAAAACTTACATAGGAAATGTGGTGACAAAATAGAATATAAATGTCAGTGATCTACAAGTGTAGAAACGACACAGCTGACAAAAATGGGTAAGATTTGGAAAGATGAAAAGTGGAATAAACTTTCTGTTGCCTTATTTATTTATTTTTATTTTTTTATTATATTTTATTTTATTTTTTTACATCTTTATTGGAGTACAATTGCTTTACAATGCTGTGTTAGTTTCTGCTTTATAACAAAGTGAATCAGTTATACATATACATATGTTCCCATATCTCTTCCTTCTTGCATCTCCCTCCCTCCCACTCTCCCTATCCCACCCCTCCAGGTGGTCACAAAGCACAGAGCTGATCTCCCTGTGCTATGCGGCTGCTTCCCACTAGCTATCTACCTTACGTTTGGTAGTGTATATATGTCCATGCCTCTCTCTCGCTTTGTCACAGCTTACCCTTCCCCCTCCCCATATCCTCAAGTCCATTCTCTAGTAGGTCTGTGTCTTTATTCCTGTCTTACCCCTAGGTTCTTCATGACATTTTTTTCCCCTTAAATTCCATACATATGTGTTAGCATACAGTATTTGTCTTTCTCTTTCTGACTTACTTCACTCTGTATGACAGACTCTAGGTCTATCCACCTCATTACAAATAGCTCAATTTTGTTTCTTTTTATGGCTGAGTAATATTCCATTGTATATATGTGCCACATCTTCTTTATCCATTCATCTGATAATGGACACTTAAGTTGGTTGTTTCCTTATTTATAATAGTTGAGAGTCAAAGATCCCATCAGAAGTTGATAAATTAAGTAGTAGACTTTTAAGAATATTTAAAAATGCAAAGGTAAAGAGTAAGAAAAATTATTTTATTCTATAAATTAAGTGAAGGAGAGAGTAGGAGGTGTGAAAAAAGGATAAAAACACAACAGAGGAAATTTTCCATACTAATATCAATATTTTTTTAAAAAAGAAATAAATTAAACAACTACTTTTTGTAGATATGTAACTTTTTATTTTATGTTTTACATGAAGTACTTGTACTCAATGATGTCTGCATATTAGAATCAACTGGGAGGGTTTTAAAAAACATTAATGCCTGGTTTTCAATGCTACAGAGGTTTTGATTGATGTAATGCTACATCAACATAAAATAAAATAAACTCCAGATAGAATAAATTCTTATGTTTTAAAAATATAATTTTTATTTCTTTTAGAAAAAAGATTTGGGAAAATGTCTCAGTTATCTCAGGATACTCTATATTTTAAACAATGTAAAAAGCAGAATAATCCAAAAAGAAGAGATTGATCATTTGACTAATATATATAAGGATTTAATTTTTTTTAATAAATGGTAATGAAAATTAATAAAATAGCTAATGAAAGATACAAATTGTATCTAGGTTATAATCCCAATGTTTAAAATACACACACATATGTCTGTACACATAATGGAAGAAAGCAATACCTAAATTACTTCAGGGTTGAGTTGCAAGTAATGTTTTTTTCTATTTTTCTTCACTATACTCTTTATTCTCTATTTTTTAACTATTATCTTTTCTCTAAATTTCTATAACGATGTGTTCAATCTGCTTTCATAAGTCTATGGACATTTGAAGATGTGAGCAGTTTTAGATGTAGTGAAGCAGCTCCCTTTGGCTCCATCCAGCCAAAGTAATGTCACCATGTGATTAGATAAACCCAGATTCTGCCTTGATACAGTGGATACTCATATCCATGAATTTGAGCCTCTGTTCTGCCAAGTGGGAAGTAAATTGTTACGTAGAAGACAGCCTGAAAGGAAGTGTGTTCCACTAGATGGAATTAAACACTATAATGACAGGAACATGAATTATGTTCATAATGTAGTAACTTACTTTCTGTTCAACTTTGAAAAAGTAATTTAACTATGTGTTTCAGTTCCCATTAAATTGATGGTAATAATCTTTCTTTGCTAACAAAGTGCTTTGAAATCACTGTGTGACAAGTAATATATTACTGGAAAGTATTCTTATTTCACTCTGCCTTGTAACCTCACAGGAAAAGGCTCTATGCATCATTGTGAGTATTTCAATGTACAATGTTGAGGAAAACAATGAGGATGTGATTGAGAATGATATGGAAAATACTGTAATGCTCTTCTCTAAGTCAGTGTTATGAACTCACCTTGAATGTTGAATTGACTAATGGTACGTTTACATCAATAGAATGACAAATGTAAGGAAGTTTCAGAGAAAGCACTCTGGCACCCTATTTGTGAAGGAGGCAGGGAGAAATAGAAGGTAAAAGAACTTAGTACACAAAAATAATACTATATTTCAAAATAGGTAACAGAATTGCAGGAAGTACATATAAGTGAAGAGAAAGAATGCTTATTTCTATCCTACAAGGACTTGAAGTTTGACTAAGAGATTCTCAGTATAAATAAATGGGGTGCCCTTTTACCAAGTTAGTTTCCAGCTACGGAGCACATTTAAGAGGTGGCAGAGAGAAAATAAAAATTGTAAAGAAAGGTTAAAGCAAAGGGTGTATGCAAATTTGTCTGTATACATATTTGAGTTGCTAGTGACACAAGCTTCTCCCTTTGACACAAATATGAATGGAATGAGGTCACTTTTCTTGTCAAGTCATTAATTGTTTTGGTGCCTTCTTGGTAGAAAATGTCCCTAAACCAGAAAAACCATAAAGCTGACCAGAAACACATTCCTAATTAATCACTGGGGACTTAAATTCTATAAGGAATAAAATAAAAGTTAGTAAATATTTATTCATCATATATGATAACATAGGACCAACAATACAAGATAACTCATCTGAAAAAGATTTGTAAACTCTAAAATACTACAAGTATTTCTATGCTCACACATAGTCTCTTTTGGAAATCCAAAGATCATGTCTTTTCTTCATTTGGTAAGGAAGTTGCACTTATGATTATAAATCTAAAACATCTGTCCTACCATAACTCTAAAAAATTCAAGAAATAATATTTCCTTCTTGTTGGATTGTGGGTGGCATATAGTGTGACATAGTGTCACAGTGAATTCTAATAGATTTTGTTTCAAAACTAACCGATCACTTATTATTTTGATAAAATAGCTGATCAATTTTCAGAATTTTTCTAAGACTCTGTTACCTCAGAAATAAAATGGAAATAGTACATCAAACTTAAAATCTGCTTGGGGAAGTAGATGAGGCAATGTGTGTATAAATGTCCAGCAAAGTTTGAGGCATTTAATATTTGTCAACAAGTATCAGACTCATCAGCATATAGGAGATTTAACAATCCATCCTTATTTGAGTAATATTCAGCTAATTACAAAATGCTCTAAGTGTCAGATTCCTCATATGTATCATTGGGCTAATAATAGCAAATTCATATGTTGCTGAGATTATTGTATACACATCAAGGATCATCAATAACTTTCATCTCCACCTTTCTTCCCACTCATGTTCTTCACTAGTTCTACCATTAAAGACAACTGCACCACATTGAACATTTACGGATTGAATTAGTCACCGAGTGCTTAAATGCTCAATCTACTTTGCTTATTTTAATGTCTGATATAATAAGACTTGGCCATTTTACACAAGTGAATTACATGAACCATTTAATGCTGATACAGTCTTTAGTGATTAACTTCTATATAATAATAAGATATACTGAACTCTCTGATATACCTGCCTAACATTTTTTTTTCATCCTTATATTTCTATGGTTGCTAGAAATAAAAATAACATTTTTGAGAGGTTTCCAAGTTTCCAGTTCTGCATGTGAGGAGTTTGAAAATTGCCACTCTGTCCTAAGAGCAAGTAAAAACCTAAACAGATGGGCAATTAACAACTCTTCCAGGATACATAAGAAGAGAGGATAGGAAAGGGGCAACCTGCTACTCCAAAGATTGGAGAGACAGACAGGCAAATACAGGTCATCATGACTTACCAGAACAGAAAATTCACCATGGAAACTGCCATAGGAATCAGTGCCAGAGTAGGAAAACCTGAACTATAATTAATGAACTGCTGGAGGTTCCCTGCAGGCACAGTTAAGAGTTAACAAATCCAGAGGAATTCAGTCATAGGGGATTACTTACAGTATTCTGAGATTTACTTTCAGGATCTCAACCTGGTTTCCATAGTAAATAAGAGAAAAACTCTCCAGTGCTTCTGGCAGGGGGAAGGGAAAAGGAACCATTTTGAAATACTTTAGAGCACTGTTCTTCTTAAAAGGCCTGCTCTCAGAGGAAACTAGCTATCCAGAGCCTAATATGCTGGGACATTATCAGAGCCTAACTGACATAAGGGAAGTGAAATACCCAACTCCAGTCAGCTCTAGCCTCCTACATGGGAGAAGGGAAATAGCAAACTTGAACCCACTCTAGCCATCCTATTCTATCTCAGATGGGAAGAAGAAAGCTGAGAAACAATTGTGAAGCTTATAGTCCAGAGGCACTGGCTCACTAAAAGACTGAGGCCTGCGGCTTCCCTGGTGGCACAGTGGTTGAGAGTCCGCCTGCCGATGCAGGGGACGTGGGTTCGTGCCCCGGTCCGGGAAGATCCCACATGCCGCAGAGTGGCTAGGCCCGTGAGCCATGGCTGCTGAGCCTGCGTGTCTGGAGCTCGTGCTCCACAATGGGAGAGGCCACAACAGTGAGAGGCCCACGTACCACAAAAAAAAAAAAAAAAAAAAAAAAAAAAAAAAAAAAAAAAAAGACTGAGACCTAATTGTAAGGCTATAAAATGCCTTCCTTCATATATATATGTAGTATTGGATAATTTTGTCTTCATGAAGTATCCACACTGCCCATGAAGTAATATGTTATTTGAAAGTGGACTTGGATTAACTGGAAGAGTAGATTGCAAACTCTAAGGCAACCACTAAAAAAAAAGTTAAGAAAGATGTATAAGTGATATGTTAAGGAAGGAGGGAAAATGCATTCAAATAAAGTAATTAAAACCATAAAAGGCAGAAAGAATGTAGAAGAAAAAATAGAAACAAAGAGTCAGGGAAACAAGTAGAAAACAGTAACAAATATGGCACATATTAATCTAAATATGTCAATAATCCCTTTGAATGTCAGTGGCCTAAATACACCAAGAAAAAGAAAGAGGTTGTAAGAATGGATCAAAAAATAAAACACACCTTAACAAATTTTAAAGAATAGAAATCATACAATATCTGTTCTCAGACCACAATAGAATTAAATTAGAAATCAATAACAGAAAGATAAGGAAAATCCCAAAATTAAAAAAAAAAACATACTATTAAATAATGTATCAGTAAAAGAAAAAAAATCAAGAGAATTAATAATTGAACCAAATAGAAATGAAATATAACTTATCAAAATTTATGGGATGCAGTGAAAACAATGCTTAGAGATAAATTTATAGCATTGAATGCATATGTTATAAGAGAAGAAAGATCTAAAGTTAATAATCTCAGTTTCCTCCACAGGAAACTAGAAAAGAATGAAGAGCAAATTAAATCTAAAGCAAGCAGAATAAAATGAATAATCATAAATCAATGAAAATGAAAAAAGGAAATCAGTAGAGAAAAATCCATGAAACTAAAATATGATTCTTTGAAAAGATCAGTAAAATCAATAAGCTGGGCTAAGGAAAAAGGAAAAAGGATACAAATTAATAGTATCAGAAATGAAAGCTAAAACATATAGATCCTATGGACATTCAAGGATAATAATGGAGTGCTAGGAACAACTATGCCCACAAATTTGATAACCTAGATGAAATGGACCCATTCCTTGAAAGATAACATTTGCCAACATTTACACTAAGAGAACTAGACATTCTGAATAGGCCTATCTTATTAAAGAGATTGAATCAATAATAAATGAGTTTTGAAAGAGAAAGCATCAGTCCCAAATGGGTTCATTGGTGAATTCTACTATACATTTAAGGAATAAATTATTCCAATTTTCTGCAATCTCTTGCAGAGCATACAAGCATAGGAAATAGTTCTTAACTCATTCTATAAGGCCAGAATTACCCTAATGCCAAAAACAGAAAAAAATGTTATAAGAAAATAAAACTACATGCTAGTAGCTCTCAGAAACACAGATAAAAAATCCCTGACCCCCAAATATTAGCCAATTGAACTCAACAATGTATAAAAATAATTATACACCACAACCAAGTTGGATTTATTTCAAGTAAGTAAGGCGAGTTCAACATTCAAAAATCAATTAATGTAATTCATCACATCCATAAGCTAAAAGAGAAAAAAAATCACATGATCATGTCAATAGAAAGAACATTTGACAAAATATAACACCCATGTGTGATAAAACCTCTCTGTAAACTAGGAATAGAGGTGAACTTCCTCAACTTGATAAAGAATATCTACAAAAAACCTACAGCGAACACCCTACTTAATGGTGAGCAACTCAAAGCTTTCCTGCTAAGATTAGGTACAAGGCAAGGATGTTCCCTCTCACCACTCCTTTTGAATATCATACTTGGAGTGCTAATGCAATAAGTAAAAGGAAATAATTATATATATATATATATATATATATATATATGTGTATTTATATACACACACACATACATACATATTTGGAAGGAAGATGCAAATATGTCTTTGTTTGTAGATAACATAACCATCAATGTAGAAAATCCAAAATAATTGACTAAAACTCTCTTAGAACTAATATATGATTATAGCAAAATTGTAAGATACAAAGTTAATATACAAAAGTCAACCCATTTCCTATATACCAGAACAAGTGGAATGTGAAATTAAAAACAAAATTCCATTAGCATTTAAAGAAATAAAATATTTAGATATAAATCTAACAAATACAAATAAGGTCCATATGAGGAAAACTACAAAACTCCGATTAATGAACTATAAAATAAACTAGACAGATGCATCTAGAGATACCCCATGTTCATGTATAAGAAGACTAAATATTGTCAAGATGTCAGTTCTTTTAAAGTAGATCTATACATTCAGTGCAATCCTAAACAAAATCCCAACAAGTTCTTTTTGTGAATATCAACAAATTGTTTCTAAATTTTATAAGACAAGGCAAAAGATCCAGAATAGGTAAGATGATATTGAAGGAGAACAAAGTTGGAAGACAGACAATACCTGACTTTAAGACTTACTAAAAAGCTACAGTAATAAAAACAATGTGATATTGATGAAAGAAAAGACAAGTAAGTAAATGGAAATAAAGATCCCAGAAATAGACCAACATAGATATAGTTCACTAATCTTTGATAAAATAAACAAACAAACTAACAAAGGCAATGTAATAAGCAAAGACAGCCTGAAGCAAATGGTCTTGAAACAGCTGAATATGCATAGCCAGCAAAATAGATCTAGACACAGACTGAACAGTTTCCACCAAAATTGACTCAAAATGATCACAGAACTAAATTTAAAATGAAATACTATAAGACTCCTAGGACATAGCATAGGATAAAATCCAGATGACCTTGGGCATGGTGCTGACATTTTAAAGATAACACCAATGCCACAATCCATTAAAAAAAAAAATTGATAATCTAGGCAGTTAATTATTTTTCTTTTATGGTCCACAGCTCTTCCTCATACATTTTATTTATTTATTTATTTGTTTGTTTGTTTCTTTGTTTGTTTATTTTAACATCTTTATTGGAGTATAACTGCTTTAAATTGCTTTAAAATGGTTAGTTTCTGCTTTATAACAAAGTGAATCAGCTATACATATACATATATCCCCATATCTCTTCCCTCCCTCCCACGCCTCTAGGTGGTCACAAAGCACCAAGCTGATCTCGCTGTGCTATGTGGCTGCTTCCCATTAGCTATCAGTTTTACATTTGGTAGTGTATATATGTCTATGCCACTCTCTCACTTTGTCCCAGCTTACCCTTCCCCCTCCTCTTGTCCTCAAGTCTATTCTCTAGTAGGTCTGTGTCTTTATTCCTGCCTTACCCCTAGGTTCTTCATGACCTTCTTTTTTTTTAGATTCCACATCTATGTGTTACCATACAGTATTTGTTTTTCTCTTTCTGACTTACTTCACCCTGTATGACAGACTCTAGGTCCAACCACCTCACTACAAATAACTCAATTTTGTTTCTTTTTATGGCTGAGTAATATTCCATTGTATATATGTGCCACATCTTCTTTATCTGTTCATCTGTTGATGGACACTTAGTTTGCTTCCATGTCCTGGCTATTGTAAAGAGAGCCGCAATGAACTTTGTGGTACATGACTCTTTTCAAATTATGGTTTTCTCAGGATATCTGCCCAGTAGTGGGATTGCTGGGTCATATGGTAGGTCTATTTTTAGATTTTAAGGAACCTCCATACTGTTCTCCATAGTGGCTGTATCAAGTTACCTTCCCACCAGCAGTGCAAGAGGGTTCCCTTTTCTCCACACCCTCTCCAGCATTTATTGTTTGTAGATTTTTTGATGATGGCCATTCTGACTGGTGTGAGACAATATCTCATTATAGTTTTGATTTGCATTTCTCTAATGATTAATGAGGTTGAGCATCCTTTCATGTGTTTGTTGGCAATCTGTATATCTTTTCTGGAGAAATGTCTACTTAGGTCTAGACAGTTAAATTTAAAAATGTCTGCTCTGATAAAGATAATGTCAAAACAGTAAGAAGACTGAGAGAAAATATTTACAAAGACCGATCTGATAAAGAACTATTATCCAAAATATATAAAGAACTCTTAAAATGTAACAAGAACAAACAATCCAGTTACAAATTGGCTTAATATTTAAATGGACACCTCATCAAAGAAGATATAGTATTTGCAATTAAGCATATGAAAAGATTCTCCATATTATATGTCATTAGGAAAGTGCAAATTTAAACAACAATGTGATAACACAGTACACCTATTAGAACAGCCTAAATCTGGGACACTGACAACACCAATGCTAACAAGGATGTAAATCAACATTACTCTCATTCATTACTGGTAGGAATGTAAAGTAGTACAGTCACTTTAGAAGACAGTTTTTCAGTTTCTTACAAAGCTAAACGTACTCTTACCACACACTCCAGTAGTCACAATCCTTGGTATTTTCCCAAAGGAACAAAAATTATGTACACACAGATTCCTGCATACAGATGTTTGTAGCAGCTTTATTCTTAATTGCCAAAACTTGGAAGCTCTTAAAACCATCGAGAAATGTGAACAGCTGTTTGGCTACATCACAAAGTATTGATTGACTGTCAAAATACCAAGTTATATGAGGTCTACTTGGATTAATCTATGGTTGAGAAAGGCCCTTGGATGTCACAGAAAAGTTTGAAAAACTTTCTAGAATTCTTTTTTTTTTTTTTTTTCTTTTTGTGGTATACAGGACCTTCACTGTTGTGGCCTCTCCTGTTGCAGAGCACAGGCTCCGGACACGCAGGCTCAGCGGCCACGGCTCATGGGCCTAGCCACTCCACGATATGTGGGATCTTCCCGGACCAGTGCACAAACCCATGTCCCCTGCATTGGCAGGCGGACTCTCAACCACTGTACCACCAGGGAAGCCCTAGAAGTCTTCTTAATGTGACTACCATAATGCAGTTTGGAGTTCAACAATTCCTTTTGGGGCATCTCTTTACAATGGTACATTCTTCTCTGTTCATCAGAAGAAGAATCTGTGCAAAGAAAGTACAATTATCTCAAAAAGAACTAAAAAATCAGTCCAAAGAGTTTTGTATGAACACTCTAAAAACAAAAGTTTTCTAGGATCACCGAAAGTTTCATCTGCCCAGTTTGCAGGATAGACAGTTCTCTATCCAGCTGGACTTCTGTCATAACAAAAGGTGTCTTAATAAAAGAGAAGCTTTTAAAAATTCCTACCATTACTTCTTTGAGTGGCTAAGTCACTATATTACCTAGAAAAGATGACCACTTACTTAATATATTTGCACAAACCAGTTTCTCTGTTTTCAGACAGAGTGTAAGGTGAAAGAGAATGAAAGGGTCTGAGAAAGGATTCATGAAGATACTGATAGGTGATGGAAATTTTGTGGGAAATAGAGAGCAAGGTAATCGACAATTCAGATTGTATGAGGCATTTGAGGTACAAAAAGAAAATTGCCAACCCATTTCTTTTTTTTTCTTAGTTATCTATTTATACATATTAGTGTATGTATGTCAATCCCAACCTCCCAATTCATTCCACCACCACACCCCCACTCTCACTTTCTCCCTGTGGGGTCCATATGTTTGTTCTCTACATCTGTGTCTCTATCTATGCCTTGCAAACTGGTTCATCTGTACCATTTTTCTAGATTCCACTATATGATATTTGTTTTTCTCTTTCTCACTTCACTCTGCATGACAGTCTCTAGGTCCATTCATGTCTCTACAATGCAATCCCTATCAAACTATCAATGGCATTTTTTACAGAAATATAAAAAAAAAATCTTAAAATTGTATGGAAACACAGAAGAATCTGACTAGCCAAAGCAACGTTTGAAAGAAAAATGGAGCTGGAGGAATTGAGCTCCCTGACTTCAGACTACACTACAAAGCTACAGTAATCAACAGAATATGGTACTGACACAAAAACAGATATATAGATAAAAGGAACAGGATAGAAAGCCCAGAGATAAACTCATGCACCTATGGTCAATTAATCTGTGACATAGGAGGAAAGGATATACAATGGAGAAAAGACAGTCTCTTCAATAAGTCATGGTGGAAAAACTGGACAGCTACATGTAAAAGAAAGAAATTAGAACACTCCCTAACACCATACACAAAAATAAACTCAAAATGGATTAAAGACCTAAATGTAAGATGAGACACTATAAATCTCTTAGAGGAAAACATAGGAAGAACACTCTTTGACATAAATCACAGCAAGAATGTTTTTGATCCACCTCCTAGAGTAATGGAAATAAAAACAAAAATAAACAAATGGAACCTAATGAAACTTAAAAGCTTTTGCACAGCAAAGGAAACTATAAACAAGACAAAATGACAACCCTCAGAATGGGAGAAAATATTTGCAGATGAATCAGTGGACAAAGGATTAATCTCTAAAATATATAAACAACTCATGTAGTTCAATATTAAAAAAATGAACAACCCAATCAAAAATTGGGCAGAAGACCTAAATAGATATTTCCCCAAAGAAGATATACAGATGGCCAAGAGGCACATAAAAAACTGCTCAACATCACTAATTATTAGAGAAATGCAAATCAAAACCACAATGAGGTATCACCTCACACCAGTTAGAATGGGCATCATCACAAAATCTACAAGCAACAAATGCTGGAGAGGGTGTGGAGAAAAGGGAATGCTCTTGCACTGTTGGTGGGAATGTAAATTGATAGAGCCACTATGAAGAACAGTATGGAGGTTACTTTAAAAACTAAAAATAGAATTGCCATATAACCCAGCAATCCCACTACTGGGCATATACCCAGAGAAAACCATAATTCAGAAAGACACATGCACCCCAATGTTCATTGCAGCACTATTTACAATAGCCAGGTCATGGAAATAACCTAAATGCCCATTGACAGATGAATTGAAAGATGTGGCACATAAATGCATTGGAATATTACTCAGCCATTTCTGGCTCTAAAAGACAATTGGAAATGATTCAAGCAAATTTGATCATATTTTATTGCATTCAGATATAATAGTTATTAAGAAGAAATAACAACCTTGCTTCATGACTACAGTTATTTTCGATCCACCACACTTTCTCTCAAAGAACTTAAAAGTTAGCTTAATTTCCAAGCATATAAAGAGTTAAAACTAATGAAAGAGTTAAAAAATATAAGAGATTTTCACATGTCATAATTAATGACAAATGAACAGTGCAGGATACATGTGCTCTGACTTCATTACTTGGTGGCAAAGTTCAGGGCAGGCTTCAGGGAAGTGACATCCCTTTTGGCTTCTCTTAGAAAGTCAGCAACTGCAGCAGCTAAAAATAAAAGAAGAATAAACAGAAGAAATATATTTTAAATTAATATTCAAATGATTTTGAAATATTCAAGTGAAGCTACTGTGAGCATCAGTAATTACGCCAAAATATGAGTAAATGTTATAATTATAACTACAGTAAAAATTATCCAGCAGTTTCAGGAAGAGGCTCTGCACAGCATATTGATCAGCAGTTATAGGGCTTTTCTTAAGGATGAAAGCAACATGAAGAGAACATAAATTCAGTTTGTTCACATTGTGGATGTTCCAGTGGCTGAGTCACAAGACCATACAAGTATCTAGCTTCAGGAATACTGGCCCCTACTGTTTACATCAGATGTAATAATCTTATGTTAATACATTTCCTGGATTACACCATGGGGAGAAAAACTGCTCTCCATAGTTCTCTAAATTTCTCAGTTCAATCCAGTTAGCTAAGGAAGTTTGGGTTAGAATCACTCTTCTCCATTTATTAGCTCCAGTACATTTCTAAAATCAGGTTAACCACATGAAAATATTACATCTAGGATTATAAATTTAGATTTATAATAGTGATTGGTAGGAAGAAGAACACAATTCCTGTTACTCTGCCTCTATATATTTTCACTCTCTACAGTTTGACTCCACTGGAATCCTGAGACTCATCCCAATCTCTAGACCCAACCCTGGTCTTAAACATACCTAGTCTGGCTGCTGGTTGTTTCTGCCTATTCTCCCTACCCCAATCCTGTCTTTTATGGCTTTCTTTAGAAAGGTGGTATGGTATGGTTTCCTATTAGGTTACGTCAAACTCTTCAGCACTGTATTCTAGGCTCTCCCCCATTAGACCCTACAAATGCCTAATGATATCCTTGCAGAGGGCCCCACATCTCATTAATGGTCCCAATTTACTTCTTCCACATCCTCACTTATTCCAACGAATACATTCAACAACTGTTAATAGCCTCCACACATTCTATACCTCTGTGACTCCTTCCCTGAGAATCACACACCTCACCAACCCGTGGCAGTGTTCTGAAAAGCTACTGGTATCTGTAAATACATCTTCATTCTCTAATTTATACCTGCTTCTCAACTAATTAATTGAATTTCACCCTGTCTATCCAGCTCAGATTTTATGTTCTTTGGAAGAAGCTGTTTCTTAAGTATGTTTACAGTCCTCACACTCCCTACCATACTGCAACGTGCATGCAGTTGAATACATATTTATTGAGTGAATTAATGGGGAAATAAGCAATTGAAATATTGAGTCTCAGGACAGCAAAGGACTCAGAGATCCTTGAAAATTTAAATGTCCTATAATAAACATTGATGGATTGAGAAAATTTGCTTTTTATATTTTACAATTTTTAGGTTTATGATTTAATGCAGCATAACTATAAAATTCACTTATTTTTGTTGGGATTTTAATGGAGCTTATAATCTAGTGTAAGAAGAGAGAAAATAAACAAGTAAACACTCAAATAAACAAGATGATTTATCATTCATTTTTGCTACATATATATTATACATGTTATATAGCACCATTTTATTGATGATTATAAATTATGCAGTAGGGTATAAATATGAATCTTTTCCCCAACCACTGGGTTCAGTGCTGCTCTGCTAAATCTCCCTTTCCTGTACTTTAATGACATATTGGGCAGAAACCATAACTTTCCGGTTGATCTAGCTATAAAAACTCAAGCCATTTAAAAACTTTAAACTCACTTTACATCCCATTTCCTTCCCTCTCTCTAGTACAGTTTTGAGCTGGGGAACTGACTGCAAAGAATAGAGGAGACAAATGTATGATATGGCTCTGATAGTCCTCAGCCTATTCTGCTGCTGAGGTCCCTTCAACAAAGGGGCAGTCTCTTTATATAGGATATGGTTGAATTCTGAATACCTTTTCAAGTATACACTTGCCTCGGTGAAAATTTCTCATTCTTGAAGCCCACTCCCCACCTGGACCTGCCATTTCTTTCCAATTCTTCCCTCTGTTCAGTTAGGCACAGGGGCAGCTCTCAAGTCTGTCACCAAGGGATGCTTTCATAAAGTACACAGCATGATCACCGTTTTGTAGGAGAAGTGCCTTGGAGTCTCCTTGGATTCTAGCAGAGAAAAGAACTAAACCATGTGTATCTTCCACTTTGAACATGCCACTTTACTTAAGACCATATATCTTCATGACTTTCTCACCTTCAAACCTGCCCTCTCTCTACTATATCCCCTTTCCTTTCAATGTCAATCTCATCTAGTCATGCATGCAGGGGAAAACAAAATCTTGCTATATAAGCATGTTTAAAACATTTCCATCTTGCACTAAAGTCTTTTCAAGCTAGAATGCCCCTGCCTGGTCTGCTTGAAAATACTTTTTTTCTGAGCTTTGGGCTCTAGTTCTCAATGGTAAAACACCAGGAAATGTCCAAGTTATCACATCTATTTTATTTCTCCATCTTCTTTCCCTGTGAAGTTAGCAAAGTTTAAATTTCTTTTCAGTGTTTTTATTTGCATGGCTGTCACCATGGTAACAATAATCCAAGACAAAAATGATACCAGTAGAGGCAGGCAAGGAATAGAGAATGATTCAAGACCATGACAGCATGAAGATATCTCTAAAAGGATTCTCAGCCATAACTCCCACCATCCCCCAGCCACAGGGAGGCATGGCTCTGCAAATAGGCAGCCTGATTGGGAGTAAGAATCCTGCTGGGTCTTTAGAGAAACTTTCTGTTTTATTGGGCACTTGTAATTTTGGTGATGATAACTGTCCAACATCCTACCCAGTAACAGATCCAAGTAACTGATAAGATCATGAGTCATCACAATGAAGCTGAGTGCTTTGAAATTCTGTCCTATTCAGATTGCCTGGCTTTGATCCAACCTCTGCTTGTGGACTGCCTCAGGTAGTCTTGTGGTAGTCTTGTGTACCTGTTCCAGGTGCTTTTATTGGATTCATGATTGGTTTAGCAAATACATTGTTCCTGGCATATGAGAAAAACTAAGATGAACTTTTCAATAGTGGCAATAGCCAGCGTTAAAATGCAATTTTCAGGGCTCAACTAAAACTACTTCAGCCAAAGAAGGGATGACTTCTTTTGCTGTTTGTTGAAAGTAAAACCAAGCAATGAAGCAAGTTTGTTTCTCTTACACTTATTTTTTCTCTAGATCTTGTTTTTTTTTTTTATGGTACATGGATCTCTCACTGTTGTGGCCTCTCCCGTTGTGGAGCACAGGCTCCGGACGCGCAGGCTTAGCGGCCATGGCTCACGGGCCCAGCCACTCCGCGGCATGTGGGATCTTCCCGGACTGGGGCACGAACCCACGTCCCCTGCATCGGCAGGCAGACTCTCAACCACTGCGCCACCAGGGAAGCCCTGGATCTTGTTTTTACAAGACCATTTTTGAGAAAAGTGACATAGTATCTACCAACAGAGGGAATAAAATAAAATGTTAGTTACATGTATGTTAGTTACATGTCAGAATTATCCAGGGTGTAAGAGCTGTTTCCCCTCACCTGTATGCAGTTAAAGTAAAAACAAATGTGTTTGTCTAACTTTCAAGATAATAGCTATTTTGTAGACTAGTGCTGAGTATTTTGCATTTTGGGAGGCAGTTAAGTAATTAAGCAACTGAAGTTAAAGTTTACACCAAAAAAACAATGAAAGGACACAGTCAAGTGAACAATTATTTTCTCACGTTCATTTGAAAATAGGATATCTGAATGAAGTACATCAAAATAACATTTGCACAGGTGGTTTCAATATCCAGTACACATTAAAAATTGTATTTTATTTAATGGATATCTATATCTTTCTGCCTATGTGTTATGTTTACTTGGAGGTAAAGATTTATAAATGTTAACTTATTCAATCTTTATATCATCCACATGAGTTAGGTGTTATTATTATCATCTTCATTTTACAACATAGGAAACTGAGGCAATGAGTGGTAGATAGTTTCTAGGGTGTACACAATGAGGAAAGCATGGAGGCTGGACTTGAACACAGACAGGCCAGCTCAGAAATGCAGGCTCTGAGTTGCTATACCAGGCTACAAGGAGAGCACACACTCTGACCTTGCTGCCTATCAGAGTGTGGGGTGAGCTCCTTGGCTTTGATGACAGACAGAGGTGAGTTTCAATCCTGGTTCTGAGCCAATCACCACCACCAGCATTGTCCAAGCATTCACATCTCTTGCCTAGACTTCTGCTCTTGACTTTGAGTCTGACTCCCCACCTCCAACACTCCCTGTGACACAGAGCATCCTTTCTAAACTGAAAATTTGATTCTGACATTTCTCTTTGTCAGATAAGTCTTTTATGACCAAGTCTCTCCCTCCTGCTCTAATTTTACCAGACATCCAGGCGGTCTTGTCTCACCCAACTTTTTGTGTGTGTGGCTTTATTTTATTTATTTATTTTTTTAACATCTTTATTGGAGTATAATTGCTTTACAATGGTGTGTTAGTTTCTGCTTTATAACAAAGTGAATCAGTTATACATATATATATGTTCCCATATCTCTTCCCTCTTGTGTCTTGCTCCCTCCCACCCTCCCTTTCCCAACGCTCTAGGTGGTCACAAAGAACCAAGCTGATTTCCCTGTGCTATGCGGCTGCTTCCCACTACCTATCTATTTTACGTTTGGTAGTGTAAATATGTCCATGCCACTCTCCCATTTTATTACATCTTACCCTTCCCACTCTCCATATCCTCAAATCCATTCTCTAGTAGGTCTGTGTCTTTATTCCCCTCTTAACCTTAAGTTCTTCATGACCTTCTTTTTTTTTTTTTTTTTTTTAGATTCCATATATATGTGTTAGCATACAGTATTTGTTTTTCTCTTTCTGACTTACTTCACTCTGTATGACAGACTCTAGGTCCATCCACTTCACTACAAATAACTCAATTTCGTTTCTTTTTATGGCTGAGTAATATTCCATTGTATATAAGTGCCACTTCTTTTTTATCCATTCATCTGATGATGGACACTTAGGTTGCTTCTGTCTCCTGGCTATTGTAAATAGAGCTGCAATGAACATTTTGGTACATGACTCTTTTTGAATTATGGTTTTCTCAGGGTATATTCCCAGTAGTAGGGTTGCTGGGTCATAAGGTAGTTCTATTTGTAGTTTTTAAGGAACCTCCATACTGTTCTCCATAGTGGCTGTATCAATTTACATTCCCACCAGTAGTGCAAGAGTGTTCTCTTTTCTCCACACCCTCTCCAGCATTTATTGTTTCTAGATATTTTTTGATGATGGCCATTCTGACTGGTGTGAGATGATATCTCATTGTAGTTTTGATTTGCATTTCTCTAATGATTAATGATGTTGAGCATTCTTTCATGTGTTTGTTGGCAATTTGTATATCTTCGTTTGAGAAATGTCTATTTAGGTCTTCTGCCCATTTTTGGATTGGGTTGTTTGTTTTTTTGTTATTGAGCTGCATAAGCTGCTTGTAAACTACGGAGATTAACCCTTTGTCAGTTGCTTCATTTGCAAATATTTTCTCCTATTCTGAGGGTTTTCTTTTGGTCTTGTTTATGGTTTCCTTTGCTGTGCAAAAGCTTTGAAGTTTCATTAGGTCCCATTTGGTTATTTTTGTTTTTATTTCCATTTCTCTAGGAGGTGGGTCAAAAAGGATCTTGCTGTGATTTATGTCATAGAGTGTTCTGCCTATGTTTTCCTCTAAGAGTTTGATAGTTTCTGGCCTTACATTTAGGTCTTTAATCCATTTTGAGCTTATTTTTGTGTATGGTGTTAGGGAGTGTTCTAATTTCATACTTTTATATGTAGCTGTCCAGTTTTCCCAGCACCACTTATTGAAGAGGCTGTCTTTTCTCCACTGTATATTCTTGCCTCCTTTATCAAAGATAAGGTGACCTTATGTGTGTGGGTTTATCTCTGGGCTTTCTATCCTATTCCTTGATGTATATATTTGTTTTTGTGCCAGTACCATACTGTCTTGATTACTGTAGCTTTGTAGTATAGTCTGAAGTCAGGGAGCTTGATTCCTCCAGTTTTGTTTTTTATTCTTAAGATTGCTTTGGCTATTCGGAGTCTTTTGTGTTTCCATACAAATTGTGAAATTTTTTGTTTTATTTCTGTGAAAAATGCCAGTGGTATGGTAGTTTGATAGGGATTGCATTGAAACTGTAGATTGCTTTGGGTAGTAGAGTCATTTTCACAATGTTGATTCTTCCAATCCAAGAACATGGTATATCTCTCCATCTATTTGTATCATCTTTAATTTCTTTCATCAGTGTCTTATAATTTTCTGCATACAGGTCTTTTGTCTCCTTAGGTTGGTGTATTCCTAGATATTTTATTCTTTTTGTTGCAGTGGTAAATGGGAGTGTTTTCTTGATTTCACTTTCAGATTTTTCATCCTTAGTGTATAGGAATGCAAGAGATTTCTGTGCACTAATTTTGTATCCTGCTACTTTACCAAATTCATTGATTAGCTCTAGTAGTTTTCTGGTAGCATCTTTAGGATTCTCTATGTATAGTATCATGTCATCTGCAAACAGTGACAGCTTTACTTCTTCTTTTCTGATTTGGATTCCTTTTATTTCCTTTTATTCTCTGATTTCTGTGGCTAAAACTTTCAAATCTATGTTGAATAAGTGTTGTGAGAGTGGGCAACCTTGTCTTGTTCCTGATCTTAGTGGAAATAGTTTCAGTTATTCACCATTGAGAATGATGTTGGCTGTGGGTTTGTCATATATGGTCTTTATTATGTTGAGGAAAGTTCCCTCTATGCCTACTTTCAGCAGGGTTTTTATCATAAATGGGTGTTGAATTTTGTCGACAGCTTTCTCTGCATCTATTGACATGATCATATGGTTTTTCTCCTTCAATTTGTTAATATGGTGTATCACGTTGATTGATTTGCATATATTGAAGAATCCTTGCATTCCTGGAATAAACCCCACTTGATCATGGTGTATGATTATTTTAATGTGCTGTTGGATTCTGTTTGCTAGTATTTTGTTGAGGATTTTTGCATCTATGTTCATCAGTGATATTGGCCTGTAGTTTTCTTTCTTTGTGACATCTTTGTCTGTTTTTTTATCAGGGTGATGCTGGCCTCATAGAATGAGTTTTTAATCTTCCAACTTTTTTTTTTTTTTTTTTTTTTTTTTGTGGTGCGGACCTCTCAGTGTTCTGGCCTCTCCTGTTGTGGAGCACAGTCTCCAGACATGCAGGCTCAGTGGCCATGGCTCACGGGCCCAGCTGCTCCGTGGCATGTGGTATCTTCCTGGACTGGGGCACGAACCCGCATCCCCTGCATCGGCAGGCGGACTCTCAACCACTGAGCCACCAGGGAAGCCTATCTTCCAACCTTTTAATCTTCCGTAGGATACCTTGTAATGATAAGAGTTTAAATATTTTGGGGTTACTTAATTTTCTCCCCTGGACCCAATGTATAAGGACGTTCAATTGGACCCAATGTACCAGGCAGACAGACTATGGGTATTTGTCATGGCTATGTTAGCAATATTAGAAGACAGAGTGCCTGGCACAGAGTATTAACTCAAGATAAATATTCATTGAATAAATGCATTAACATAGAGGAATCTGCATTTTGATTATATACTGGAATAAATGGATTCTCCATTCAGATAATTGTGACTTATAGAAGGGGATCAATTTCTATCTTGATTATGCATTGGTGCCTCCAATTATGTGGTGTAACTGAGAAGGCCAAAAAAAAATACAGATAAAAGTATTTATCCATATTTACCTAAAACAAAATCTACTAGGAAATAGCCAAGATAGTTTGGGGAAGAACACAGTGTACCAGAAAAATTTAATTTCTGCAGTTAAAGATTTGAGGTACTACATTGGAGCCATATACTCATAGTCTAAAATGTCACAATCCAATGTAGAACAATTCATAACTTGAGCAAACTTCTTAAAGTGCCTCGCTGTTCCACTAGAAAGTGAATATTTTACTTTGCATTAATTACAATAACAAATACAATTCAAAAGCAATTATTAGCATATGTGGAATATGTTACAGTTTGCATAGTTGTTTCAATCCTATTATCTCATTTCCAAGAATATTTTTCTGATTAAACTTTTTGCAAAGAATAATGTGTTCTCATTCCAACACTTCAAAATACACATTCTTGTATAAATATGTTTGCATGTAAAACAATACACATGTACATACACACACTCATAAACACATACACAGTCTTAGATAAAGTATATATAATCTATCAGTAGCCAACAATAGTGGTATGTTGATAGTCTAGTCTGCATGAATATTTTTTTCTCTTATTGATGGTTCTTGCCCTCATTAAAACTCTTAGAACCTCCTCTTCCATTTCTCTGATATACACACAAATACAATTTTTTTGATCTCTGGCAAAATGTTTAAAAATTGCCTGCACTTACATTTTTGTTTATCAAACATTTTGAATTGTTGCAATACACGTATTTTTATTAAATAAGTTAATTGACTATTCTTACTCAAATATTTAAGCATATAACAAAGCATTATTTATATAAAATAGAATTAATTGGAAAATAGAAGTTCGTATGCCCTGTACCACAGGGATACTGATGGGTATTAGCCAGTTAATATATATCAACCATCAAATAATGGCAAACTGAAAGCACAAAATTACAATTTCCTCTAACATTAGACTGAAGGATTTCTTCCCCCAGAGTCTCACCATCACCATAGGCCAATTTGGAATGCGTAGAAGTTTCTACGTTAAGTAGAAGGAGCAAGGGATCACTCTACTTGCTTAGTAAAGGGGGTGGAGCTGTTCTCCGAGCCTCTAGCTTTGGGTAATGCAATGATGATAACTGAGCCTCCAGTTACCCTCCTGTTAGGTGAGTAGGGGCCCCTAAAGCCAGTAGACAGTTGTGTTGCAGTGGAACATGTATCTCAGGACACAAAGTCCCACGAGAAGGAAAAGCCTGCTTCAAGTTTAATGATTGGTAATTGGGTTCCTTTTAAGTATATGGAGAGAAAGTTGAAATTACAATTCTTCAATCTCTTCTCTCCTTTCCCATTATATATGGGTGAGTGGGGGATAGAGAACAATAAATTGTGCTACTTAGAGTTGTAAGCTAAGCCGTTTTCTTGGCAGCTGTGTCAATAAAGTACATACCTAACATCAGTTTCCCATAATACACATCATTCAGAGTCATATATTACTCAGTAAAATAGAAAAAAGGGAGACCAAAATCAAAATGAAAAGAGAAATTGAAGTGCAACCAGAGCAAGTAGCAGCTGAGCTAACAACAGCCAGCACAGTGAAACATTTCATCAGTCCTCCTGGAAAACAAGTGCTTTGGCATTAATGACCCTCCATATCATGTCCCAGAAAGCTGACGACCAGCTGGGGTGCAAGAATATTGGAAGCAAATTTTTCTTGCTATTCTCAGGTAATTGGAAGTAAATAGATGACTGCCCCCACACATCACCCTGCAGATTGTGATTTAGTTCAAGAATTTTGAAGGTGAATGTTTCTGTCTGTTTGCATTGACTTTGATGTGGATTTTTCAAAGCGGGTGTGATAGGACAGTCACCATGTGGGTATGTCATGGGTGCAAAAATGAGTGTTTTTTGAGGCTCAGATGGGAGAGGGGTCATATATTCATCCTTCTACTTCCCTCCACACCCAAATCTAATCACACTTCTGCCCAGCTGTTGGTGGAGGTTCCAAAATGGTTATGCAATCAGGCCTAGAACTGAAACCCCAACTATGGTAAGGGCTCATTCTGCCTTACTCAATAGACAGATGTCCACATAGTTGTAATTATGTATTTATTTTGCCCTTAGAAAGCTGGCAAAAAAAGCATCTTTCTTCAGAAAAGAATTTATTTTTGTGATACACACAAAATATGCACACACTGTACTAATTTTAGGGGATTTTCTAAAATTTAAATTTATAAAGGGATTCGTAAAATGTGATCCTTCTCAGGGATTATTTTGCCAGATCCATCATATAAATTTGGAAAGAGCTCATCTATTACTTGTGAAAACTTAGATTTTTACAAATAGATTAAGAAAGGTCCCAAATAAATTGGATTCTTAACTTACTTTCTAGAGGAATTCCATGGAATTTTTATTTAAAATTGTATTATAGTTTCAGTATTTAGTGTTTCTTACTACATAAATGTCACTATAACATATATGTTTTCTCTTATTTCTTTGATATTTGTATATTTTCAATCAGTTGTATTCCTTTCCATTTATAATTTTAATATCTCTTTTCCCCAAGGAGTATTTATTAGCACTGCCACGTGAATGACAATGAATTACCACATTCTCCCTTTTACCGTACAAAATTAATATTGTCATAAATTACATGAAATTTAATGAATTTATATGAAAATAATTTTTAAAGTTTAAAAATGTACCTTTAGAAAATATTCTTATACCTCTGTCTTTTTTTCAGCTTTATCAGTAAATATTGAAACCTCATATCATGAAAGAGAAGAAAATGAACTGTCCTTTTAATCTTTAGAGCTCTTTATTTTCATCTAATATTGTACTTATATATTTTTCTTAGATACTTTAGTTGTTATATTTATATAATATACTCCTGTTACTTGAGTGTTATTCTAGTTTTAAAAAAATATCTATTACCCTAACTCATCCAAAATAACAAAGGAATCAACCTATTTACACACAGCCTGACCTTCTTGCATCTTTCTCCTCTTTCATTAATTATATTTTTATTTCTACTTTGCCATGATTTATATTATGTAAGATTTTGGTTTTTTTCTAACTCAAGGTTGGATCTGGGTTTGACAGGTCCCAAAGCATGAGCGATTTGGCCCTCTTTAATTAAAATAACACAAAACTATAATTGAAAAAGAAGTTAAAAAAGCCTATTATTTCTTTTGACAGAAATCACAACAAATTAGAAATGTCAAAAAGTAAATAAATGTGTTTCCCCAAATCTCATGAAATTGCATATTTTTATTAGCAGTCAGACACACATATATAATATGTTTGTTTCTCTATTTGGCTATACACTCTCATATGATCAATGATTTTACAAAATTATTTTTACAAAATTATTCATCTGTTTTCTAGAATGGTCAATTGACCTTTTTATAGACGGAAAAATTTCTTGCGGTTCCATAATTTTTTGTTGGTAATAGTATACAACTTTATATCTTACTTATCAAATTTAGGATAATCTTTAACATGATATTTTTCACAGCAAGCTATATGATTTCAGAACAGTTCAATTTTCTTGCACCATGATTAAACACTTTTAAATAATAAAATCACGTATTAATTTGTTTTCTGTGTTTTACTTGCTGTTCCAGTGACCATTTTTCATTCAGTTTCATCTGCACCCCTCAGACAATCAGGGCAAGGTAGGTCACAGTGTACACTAAGGTACAATTCAAGGTATGACATCCCACACAAATAGATTTACTGATTTTAGTACTGATATAGATTAATGCTCTGCAAGCACAGCATTTCTATTTCATATCATTCTCAACAAAAATGTTAAAAAGGAAAACTGAGTTTCTAAATTTATACACTATATTAATATGAGGAAACATGTACTTTTGACTAGGTGATGGTGACAAAATATTGATAATCAAAAAGATTTTCCAGGAACCAAGTCTAGCTCCATCCTTTTCAAATCTTGTTCTCTTTTTCTACTCACACATTTCTGGTGCTTATGCACTTAAGATGACAGAAAACCTTTGAATTTACATTGTAACTTGACAGGGGCTACATTGGGTGGTGGGAATTAGACAGTCCTACCATTGTCCAAGGAAATGATAGTGAATCACATGAATTTATCACATTAAACTCCATCTAAAAATATTCCTAAGACAGTTTCTCTTAGCTAATTCCCAAAAATGCCTGTGTATTTTCCAACAGAAGGAGATAGATAACAGAAAGGGAAACTAGGGATGGAAGCCCTAACCCATAGCGTTAAAGTATCTTTTGTTTGCAAATTTTCAAATCTATGACCACAAGTGAACATAATACTGAGAAGCCCTGATCCCAAAATACACATTTCCAGCCTTGAAAAGTGCGTGTTTATGTGAGGGAGCCTGAGTCTGAGGCTCATAAGCTTCAGAGAGTTGGTTCAGTGTTCCTGTTACTTTTATTTTATTTTTGAAATGAGAAAGTCATGTTTATTTATTATTATATTTTTTTTGCTGCACAGCACAGCATGTGGAAATTCCCCAACCAGGGATCGAACCCGCTCCCCCTGCAGTGGAAGCATGAAGTCTTAACCACTGGACCACCAGAGAAGTCCCTGTTACTTTTAAATGAACTCTGTGCTCAACATCTAGCCTTTTAGATGTTTCTCCATTTACTTCTTTGTTGGATAAACATTACATTTTTAGTTGTTCTTTAATAAGGGTTCACTGACTAAACTCTTTATAGTTTGAAAATATCTATCAACTGACTTTGAACCCATATGACAGTTTGGGCTGCAAAGAAAATATAAGTAATGCATTTTCTGAGAAGAAGCTATAAACAACACTGTCTCTAACTTTGAATGTGTCTTTGGAGAGGTTTGAAGTCAGTCTACTATTTCTGCCTTTACAGGTGACTTGATTTCTTTTAAAAAGAATTTGGCTTATATACCCTTAAAATTCTTTCTTTCTTTTTTTTTTTTTTAAGAAGCAGTAGTTTTTAATTTATTTATTTATATAATTTTTATTTATTTATCTTTTGGGTGTGTTGGGTCTTCTTTGCTGCACAGGACTTTCTATAGTTGTGGTGAGCAGGCGTTACTCTTTGCTCTGGTGTGTGGGCTTCTCATTGCGGTGGCTTCTCTTGCTGCAGAGCATGGGTTCTAGGCATGTGGGCTTCCGTAGTTGCAGCATGCAGGGTCAGTGATTGCAGCACGCAGACCCTTGACCCCACGGACTTCAGTAGTTGCAGTTCATGGGGTCAGTTGTGGCGTGCAAGCTCAGTAGTTGTGGCTCTTGGGCTCTAGAGTGCAGGCTCAGTAGTTGTAACGCACAGGCTTAGTTGCTCTGCGGCATGTGGGATCTTCCTAGACCAGGGATCTAACCCATGTCTCCTGCATTGGCAGGTGAATTCTTGACCACTGTACCACGAGGGAAGTCTCTAAAATTCTTTCTTTACCTCTGGAGTCCAGTAATATTACCAGGATGTATCTCCAGAGTGACGTATATCAGTTTTCTCTAGGATATAATTTTCCCTATCAACTTGTGAATGTGTGTGTGTGTGTGTGTGTGTGTTTGTGTGTATTTTTTTTGCACCTGTGGGATCTTAGTTTCCTGACCAGGGATAGAACCTGTGCCCCCTGGAGTGGAAGCGCAGACCCCTAACCACTGGACCACCAGGGAATTCAACTAGTATATTTTAGTCTTTACATCTCTTCTGGAAATTTTCTTGAATTAAATCTTTTCTTCTCATTTGTTGGTTGCCCTTCTACCGGGATACTGATTATGCTTATATCCCTTTACTTTGCCTATTTTCATATCTAGCTTTATATCTCCAATCCTTTTCAACTATTTTTTAAATTTAATTTTAATCTTCCTTTCAGGCTTATTCTTATGTTCTTGGCTGTGCTTTCAATAGTGTTCATTCTCCTGTCTTGTATTCAATAGTTTCTCACAAGTTCTTCATTTTATTTATGTTTTCCATATCTTTTCCACATTATTAAGTCTATTTCTGTTATCTTAGTATTTTGTTCTTAAAATATTTATATCTCCTTTGAGAGCTTGTTTCATAGAGGGTATTTGTTTTATTAAAATCTTTTGATTTGTCCAAAATATTTCTTAAATGTATCTATCCTGTGGAAAATGTCTTTAATCCTTGTTCTCATTTGTTTTCAATGGGTGGAATTCCTCTCCTTCTTTATATTCATAGAAATCATGTGAATATTACAAATCTTGGAGTGAAGGTCATTCTTCCTGGGCCAGGTGTCCACAGAGGGAACAGTGAGCCTCAGACCCAGGTCTCTCCATGCACAATGTCTGACTGCATATTTGAGAAGCTTGGAATGAGATGGAAACCTGTGGAGACTGATAGAGACAGAGAGAGGCAGAAAAAGAGAGCTGGTTTTTCACTTTTCCTCAATAACATAGTGTGGCAGCTGGGAGGGTGTTCACAAAACCCAACTTCTCTTAAACCCTGCTGAAAGGACAGCCACAGTTTTCAACATTATCACACAGGTGCACTGTGTGTTTTTTCCTCAGATATTCCATAGTGTCAAGCAAGTCCCCAAGAAGCTTTAGCAGTCAGCTTATGTATCCCAAAACCTCTTATTTCAAATATAGAACTTTTGTTCCAGTCAATCCATTGTGCAGTTTTTGCATTGAATGCCCTGCTTTTCAGCTCTCTCTGTGATACAGTCAGAGATATCTTCTCATAGCATCTTTCCCCACCCCAACCCAGCCATCACTAAGCTAATGATGGTCATTTCTCTTACACTGATTTGGATTTACAAATCACTCCTAGATGCATTACAAAAATGTTTGTTTTTTTTCTGTGGTTTTCATTTGGTTTGGGGAGGCAGAAAAGGAGGGAGCAGATGCATTCTTACACTGCCCAAATCAAGTCAGAACTCTAAGTACAATATTTTTGGAAACAGCCAGAAAAGTCTTCTCTGGATCAACATTCATAAGTAAACCTATGTTCTCCTTCATTCATTTTTATCCGGGAATATAAAGCCATTCACTTGAGCTTCCCATGCATTTTGCAATAGCTAATGAGAAAATATTTGAGTATTTTAGAGGTTTTTTTTTTCTTTTTAAATTATTTTGTATCTAAAACTACTTAGAATGTCTATTTCTCTCATATTCTTTCATTTTTTTTACAGATTCTTATTTTCATTATTAAGATATTTTTAAAGAAACTGAAAAAAACAACTTGATTTTGTACAGTGGAAAAGGTAATTTCCATTTTAGTAGAATGTAAAAAAGTTTTCTTTTTTTCAGTTTTCAGTTTTAGTAGTAAGTTAAGAGAACCTCAGATCTGTTATATTGTATTCAAATTCAGTGATCTCCTCTGAACGAGAAAAATGGAGACTTCAAGTATTTGTGAGAATACTCCGATACTCAGTTTGAAAATAAACGGTTAGACTAGACGTGTAGTTTAAGAAATTCAGTTTATACTTATTAAGCTATTATATATTAAAAGTACCTAGAGTAGTGTCTAATTTATAGTATTTGACCAAGACAAGTTAGTCCCCTTCTCTATTCAGTGAAGCTTGGCCCAAGTATGCCCTTGGGGGGAAAAATGAAAAATGCGGAAATTAGGTGATAACTGTCCTAGGATACCTGATTAGACTTCAATGTGATTAAAGAATTCTGCAACACCAGCAAGAATAGGGAGCACAAAAGTACATTTCCTGTTTCTTCTCTTATACTTAGTACTTCAGTAATCTGTCTGCTACAAACCTCTGAGCTCCCACTTCTGTATGTCAATTGCCAATTCAGCGACACCGTGAGGCTGATGCTAAGGAGACCTGACAGCACAGAGCAGAAAGGCACCAGAATAATCCTATGTGGCTGAGTGGTCCTGTGGACATAGACACTATAAGATGTAGAAATGAGGCCATAGAACGAGACAGTATTTTAGTGTCTTTGGAGCCCGTAGGAGTCGAAATAAAGCAACTGTCAACCAAAGTTTCTTCTCTATCAGCTTACATATGATGGCATGGCAATTTTGATTATAATTGTATGCTATTTCAAAATTGCAAAGGAAAAAAACATGTTTAACTCTGTTCTCATAGTATACGTGATCTACTTTTTTTATCTAACATCCTCCCTTCCTTCTACTACAACCCTGCCCCCTTATAGAAGATACTTTCTAAGTTACAATTATTTTCGTAGACTTGTTTCACCCAGGCTGAGTCTGGGTAAGAAGGACCAGTAGATAGATGGGAGAAGAAGAAATGCATGTCCCCTCTTATGCTGGATGAAACCACATGGGTTTAAGGCCTGTATCCAAAAATATTCAAGTAAAGGTTTCCATTAAGGAAATGCATATGATAATGAGCAAACCTTCTAACAAGTATACTGTACTTGTTAAGTATATGGAATAGCACCAAATGTTTCATGATAAAAAGACAGATATTTATTTTTTTCTAATTTTAAAACTGTAACATCATAACTCTTCAATGTGCTTGCAACCCATCAAAATACTGGAAATTAAAATTCACAAAAATAATCACAGACAATATTGGGTAATTAAATAGAATTATTTGATTCTCAATTATACAGTTATAAATGAAATTACTATTGATGTGAGCTTGACATTAACATACACATTGCATTTGACTATTTTCTGACAGCTTTAAATGACCATTGTTATATAATCAGAAAACCCAAGGTTTCTAAATGGTCCAGGAATGTGGACCCTATAACCACAATAACCCAAGATTATAGGGATATTCTTTGAAAAGCAACGAGTTATTCAGATATCACAAATTCTGCTTAGTTCAGTCTAATGACTTAGATGAAACGTTAAAAAAATGACCTGTTACAGTAATTGGTTTCAATTCTGTTGGTACAGTCAATTCAGTGCCTATTTTTACTTAATTTCTTAAAGTTCTCATATTTTCTTCAGATAAGTTAACACAGTATAGATATTCTTACAGTTGATATGTGATGTGTGTGCTTATTATCAAGGTAAAGATTTAAACTTAAAGAATGTCCACAAGGACACCATTGTAGTGTACCCCACCATTTGTTGTGTGGTCTGTGGAAGGAGCAATTGTCTTTTTATTTAAAAATCTATTCGTGACCGAATGAGATGCATACACCAGATAAAAATGCCCTTTCAGATTACATAGATTCCCATCCAGTGAGTTGGTTAGAGACATAAGAGATGCATGCCTTCCTTGTGCTTTCTACATTTTTTGAGGGGTGGAAGAGGGAAGGGGAGAGAGGAGTAGTACAAATTGAGTTCTATTTCTAAACTAATTGTAATACAAACTGGGCTGCATCACCCTTGATTTTATAAATACTTTGAACAAAGTGCAGTGATTGCATAATAGTTCATCAAATGAGTGGTTGATTAGTTCAGTCAGTTTTACATGCAGTTTAGCTATTATTTCTACTAGAATGGAAGAAACTGAGCAAAGCTGTCACCTTTGTGGTGATGCTTGGCAGATGGGAACTGAGAATGAGTCTCAGTTGTAATATGCAAAGTCTGAAGAAAGTAATAATTAATTCTTCCATCTGATCCCTTACTCTCAAGTAAATATCATTTCAAAACCATGTTTCCTTAAGCATTACAAGTCTGACTCATTGGGACCTTTGGTGATCCTAACTGTCCTTTCCAATTTGATTTACTGTATCATGCAAGATACTTTCTCTTTTATCACATGGGCTATTTTGAATGTTATGTTATACCTTAGTATTTTGTTCTGGAAATTTTATTTTAAATGCAATTTATTATTTTCCTTCAATTTTAGTGTTTGTAGAAAATGGTCCTCTCTCATTCCAACACACACACAAAATTATCTTCCTCAGTAAAAGCCTTTAATGTTCATGTTGTTAGTGTCTGTTTCTTGCTTCTGGTGGACAAGGGACAGAGAAAGTAGTGACTAATATCAGAATCATGAGTGAAGATATGTTTTATTCATAAACTTTGTACCGTCAGTGAAATTAAAAGCAAAGTAAAGGGTCGAAGCTGTGAACCTTTTTCCTAGAGCCTGTAAACCAATAAAGGCTTTATATTAGCTATCGATATCTATCTCTGAGTTGCCTTAATAACATCTTATTCCCTGTTTTCACCAGCCATCAATAATATTTCTGCCTGCCCGCTCAGGCCCCTATCTCTGCGTGCAATTGCATTATAAGGGTCTATAAGCCCAATTTGCTTCACATTCTTATTTTTGGAAAAGGCTGGCTGGCTTTTGTAATGAGAGCAGCTGCCAGGAAGGCTTGACAGAATTTGTGGCCCATCTGGCTTATAATCTTCACTCAATATCGCAGAGGCCTAAACTCTGAGACCTGCTGATAAGCCCAGGCACCCAGGCAAGCGATGGCAGCTTTCTCTGTGATTTCTCATTAAGGGCAGGGACATCTCTCTGGGAATCTCTCATATCCTGGATATCACATAATTCCCTTTTTCATTTTCTAATAAGTACAAGGGAGTTGTATTTTTTTACACTATAGTATCTTCCTGTACCCAGATATGAGTGAACAGCCATTTGGAAAATTTTGACATTTGAGTGTTTGGGTTTCCTAAAATATTTGTTGTTAATCCAAAAGGGGGAAGAAGAAAACTAAAGAAAGTGCCATTAAATAGATCAGAATATATTAAATAACTATTTATACATTTTAGTTTTTAGAGATGATTCTTTTTCCTACTATATGTTTATATACATTTCCATCACAGTGCTATAGTGTGGCACCAGTGGTTTATGAGAAACAAATATAGAATCAATAGCATAGCCACTGACTTACCCAGCATTGATGAGCTTGTTTTCTTGGTGACTGAACAAAAGGAGAGAAAGATAAAGAGGAGGCTGTTGAGGGTGGAGGGGTATATAGGAGTTACATTGAAAGTATCTTCCTTCTCCCCTAACTTGCCTGTTGAAGATAAATTTTAAAAATCATGTGTAATAAGTTATTATGTAATAATAATCTTGTTTATCTTGTATTTCTAGCCTTTTATATTACATTTATTATCCTTTGTAATGCACTCCTAAGTATGTCAGAAGAAAAAGGTGATATAACCCCTACCTTTAGAAGTTTACAAATAGTGGGTCTGAATTTATTGACTTATAAACTATAGTTGGGAAAACTGTTATCTCCTCCAGTAGAGTTGCAGAAAGTGATTCTGTACTCTGGTAGATCTGCATCTACCAATACAATTTAGTTTGGAAGATTGGCAAGCCTTTATTTACTATGCTATTTATCTCCTCTCCCTTGTAGAAATTGCTTTTGCTATATTTCCTATATTTTACATGTATTTTTGATAAACTTGAAATGGCAGTGACAATATTCTGAATAAAAATGCTCTCATGGGAAGAATCTGAATAATAACTCACCAAAACAAGGAGCAGGACTGGTTACTTGTAGGACAGAAGACTGGATCATTCCTGGAGTCAAAACATATCAGTTAAGTATTTTCTTATCAATTATTCACCAAAAAATTGATTAAGCACAGACTATGCATCAGGTACTATAAATGCCTTTAAAGAACAAAATTTGCATGAGTTAGAGAAACAACAACATATTTTGCCAAAAGGAGAGAAAAAGGCAAATGGAGGCTTAGATGCTCTGGTGAAGAGGGTGATGACCCTTAAGGACGTGCTGATAGGAACACATAAAACAAAACAAACAAAACTCCTGAAAAGCATATCCAAGACATTCAGGTTGAGAGTGACTGAGAGTCAACAAATTGTGTCCTGAGGCCAGGTGTGGACCAATGTATGTCAGAAAGAACAAAAATGCAGACCAAACTGGAGACCAAATACAGAAAGAATGACTCACATCCTGAGCCAGAGCCTAAACAGCATCCAGGAAGAACAAAGGATTCTGGCATGCATCCTGGCAATGGAACCAATTCACATGAACCCAGCTCAGTATCTTAGTACAAATGGAACTGAAGAAGGCCTGATTCCTGAGTGGCAGAGCTCACAGGGGCTTCTATGAGGTATTGCGGGAAACTAAAGCCAGCAATCTTTGTCATTGACAGCTGCTTTCTAGACTTTTATATTACTTTTATTTTACTCACCCCTTTATATAACTTAGTAAAAGTAACTTCTAAAAATATTTTTAACTTGACTTAGCTGAACTAAAACAAAATCCCAATGTTGCCTTAGGGAGAACTAATTGACACTATTATGGCTACTGACATCTTTCTTAGGCCAGTCTCTCACATTTCCCTCCACGATCCACGTCCTCAAAAACCTGGTTCATATGTCGTTAACTCCTTTTGGTGTTCAAACCACCAAGTGCTCCCCTGTTTCTCTGTATGGTACAGTTTATATTGTTGGAAATATTCATTTTCCTGTCACTTGAAAATATACCATTATTTAAAAATTTTTGTCACTTGAAAAATACACTATTAGGTTTTTTCCTCCATGTATCCTCTTTATAATTTCAATGAGACAGCCTCCTATAGTTATTAACTCAGTATTTGGTACTTAGTAGGTGCTCTCGAAGCAATAATCAAGGCATTGGTTAATTCACTGATTGTTTAACAAATTCAGACTTTTCAATTTTTCGAGTTTTAGACCTATTAATTGAAATGCTCAACTGCAAAGAGTCCTGAATCTTCTATTGTAAAAGAACGACTTTCTAATAATAACCACTTGCAAAGTTACAAAATGTAGTTAGAATGAGTCAGACTTTTAAATAAATAGGCTGTGCAAATAGCAGTTATGTGGAGACATCTTTCTACCCACAGTAAAATTTTTATCATGCTCATGTTATATTTCACCCTATTTTCTGACATAAATGTGGATGACATGGAAACTTTTGTACAAAAGTGAAATAGGAGAGGGTGTGGAGAAAAGGAAACCCTCTTGCACTGTTGGTGGGAATGTAAATTGATACAGCCACTATGGAGAACAGTATGGAGGTTCCTTAAAAAACTAAAAATAGAACTACCATACCACCCAGCAATCCCACTACTGGGCATATACCCTGAGAAAACCATAATTCAAAAAGAATTATGTACCAAATTGTTCATTGCAGCTCTATTTACAATAGCCAGGAGATGGAAGCAGCCCAAGTGTCCATCATTGGATGAATGGATAAAGAAGATGTGGCACATATATACAATGGAATATTACTCAGCCATAAAAAGAAATGAAATTGAGATATTTGTAGTGAGGTGGATGGACCTAGATTCTGTCATACAGAGTGAAGTAAGTCAGAAAGAGAAAAACAAGTACCGTATGTTAACACATATATATGGAATCTAAGAAAAAAAAAGGTCATGAAGAACGTAGGGGTAAGACCTACTAGAGAATGGACTTGAGGATATGGGGAGGGGGAAGGGTAAGCTGTGACAAAGTGAGAGAGTGGCATGGGCATATATACACTACCAAACATAAAATAGATAGCCAGTGGGAAGCAGCTCCATAGCACAGGGAGATCAGCTTGGTGCTTTGTGACCACCTAGAGGGGTGGGATAGGGAGGGTGGGAGGGAGGGAGACACAAGAGGGAAGAGATATGGGAACATATGTATATGTATAACTGATTCACTTTATTATAAAGCAGAAACTAACACACCATTGTAAAGCAATTATACTCCAATAAAGATGTTTAAAGAAAAAAAAAAAGTGAAATAGGAAAATCCTGGATGAAGGAGTATGTGAGAGAATGTGTCTTTAGTGGGTGTGAGTATTTGGTTGCTCAAACACATGCCCAAGCCCTAATTTCACACTTTATTTCCCAGAAATTGAAGACAGCTAATTGATTTTTTACCACTAGTATGAAACTTTTATCTACTTCTTCATGCCTCATAGGATGGGAAAACTGATGTTACTGGGGCTTGATGGCTTGTCCAAGAAGAGGTGACAAGTCAGTAAATAGAAGACCCAGATTAGATTGTGCTTTATAATGTTATGTTTTCATTTCTATAGAGAATCATTGCAGTTGAAAAGGCTTTAATAAAGATCACAATGTAGCTATTTTTCTTAGTGATGCAAATTTTCTTAAATTCATAAAAATGTTAAGCGAGAAGGGACTTTAGAAAGTGAAGTTCATGTAGTAGAAGTCGTCAAATCAGAATTCAATAAAAGTCCTCATACAGACATTTTTCAAGATATGATATAGAATTGAAAGAAGGAAAAGAAGAGCAGAAGTAGAGATATATTTTTATATTTACCATGTTCCAGGCCCCACTTTAGCCACTTTTATATTTCTCAGATGATTTTATTCTCATCTTCTAGCTAAGTTACGTCCTAGGGTTACCATTATTCAAATGAGGAAATTATTAGGGCTGTGTGTATTACAGGTTAGGAACCTACACACCAACTAATAGAGAAATCCAAATCCAACCTCCACTTTCTAATTCGTCTGAAAAGATTTCCTAAATTGAATAAACATTAGGAACTTACTGAATAAGATAAGATAACTTTTAGACAACCCTTGTGAGAGTTTCAGAAACAAGTTCTATTTTGATAAAACGCTTAAAACATGGTGGGTATTATAAGGGTTTTTTAGAAATATTCCAGCTCACTTGTGTCTCCAGGTCCATGTCAAATTACAATTTCCCATGCTCCTAAAGATCTGGGTGGTCACGGGACTTGACTCAGCCCAAAAGTATAGTAAAATGAGGCATGTCTAGGCAGCAGCTCTCAGAGGCAGTGTACATCTTACCACTTCCCTGTTTCCTATCTTGTCCATGAAAAATCACACATGTAAGGAGCCTCTGTCAGTCTGGGTCCTTGAGTGACTATGATAAGTAGAGCTTAGATTGTCCCTACTCATCTGGTGAGCATTCAAAAATCTTCCTTGATGGAGCAGGCTTTCCTATCTGAAATAATGTAAATATGAAGAACACTATTCAAGACAGATTTGGTTTTGAATGCCTGTTTCTACCACTATTGGCTGGGTGATCGTGGGTAATTGATTCACTAACCTTTAGTTTCCTCACCAATAATATGGTCACAATAACATCAATTTCATGAGGTTGTCATAAATGAAGTGTGGCAATATTTATAAATTTTTCAATTGAGTGCCTGTTACATACTACTGATGTATTAGAAATATAATCATCATCATCGTCATCATCCAGGGAGACAAGAAATTATTTTTTGCAATATTTTCATAAGGGATTTTGAAAAAATGGGATAAGCTTTTTTATCCATTAAAGACTAAGGAGGATCTGTAATAATAGCCTCAGAATTAAAGGACAAGAAGAATGGCGCAGGACAGACTCTGGGCACCCTGTAGATGAGAGATGAACACAGCTCAACTGAGGCTGGGATAGGAGGTGACTGCTTTGAGAAAAACACATGAAGAGTAAACTAACTTCTGAGTATTACTTAGTTAAACTTTTATCTCTTGAAAAGAAGAATATTTTTCCCTCATGAAGGTAAAGGAGAATGAAAATGTCCATACATCCTTTGTCTTTTCTTCCTAAGCAGTTTCAGAGTCTTGGGAATGACTTGAAGCCACCTCAGTTGGGTTGAATTGAAGGTATGGGCATCTAGGTATGAATCCTTGTTTGACTTTATGAAACACTAATGGAGGAAGATGTTATTAAAACAGAAAACAATAACAACAACCTCATCAAAGAACAAGTGCCTTGCAATTGAATGTCAGAAATTTTTCAGAGTTCTCAGCAGGAAACCTCCCACTGAGAAGCACAGCCTGAAATCACTTCCCAGGAGAGTGACTCAAAACCTGGATGTGTTCTGAACAGGTGTTTCAGTAAGTGTTGCTGACTTCATCCTTCAAGTCAGGAGAAAGCTCCAGCAATTATTTGGAAATCTTTAAAAATAAAGTATTCAATCGGGAACTGGGAGAAAAACAGCATATACAGAGGGAGAAAAAAAAAATACCAGCTTTCTAAAATTAATAGACAATGTGTGTGTGTATATATATATATATATATACACATACACACACATTCATGTTCTCTATGTAATTAATATTTATTACCATCACTGTACTCCTTAATGTTTTTTTTTAATTCCCTTTATTTAGTCTTTCACTAATGGTACTGTAACATTGAATAATCAAATGTCATGTGATTCTCAAAAGAAACATACCTCTGAAATTGTAGAATTATCTAATCCAGAAAATAATTTAACTAATCTCATAAAGCAAATTCCATATTTAGATATAAACCACCAAAGCTAACCTCTTCCCACAGATGGAATAATGTGAGCCAGTCAGACAGGTTTGGTCACTTCCAGTTGGATTACATAGAGCAATAGTAGGAATAAGAAGGACTTGGTTTACCAAGATGACTTTTATTCCAGTTCTATCCCCTGGTTACTCATACATCTGATAGAGATCACCAAACTGTCCTGAGAATCAATGTCTTCATCTGTCATATAAATAAATAAACAGATAAAATATAGAACCTGTTTTACCTACATTACAGTTTAGTTAAAATAACCAAGTCGAATGATGTGCAAGAAAGCTTTAAAAAGCTCTAAAACAAGTCCATTCTTTACTTAAAGAATGGACTTGAGGGCATGGGGAGAGGGAAAGGTAAGCTGGGACGAAGTAAGAGAGTGGCATGGACTTATATATACTACCAAATGTAAAATAGATAGTTAGTGGGAAGCAGCCTCATAGCACAGGGAGATCAGCTCAGGGCTTTGTGTCCATATAGAGTGGTGGGATATGGAGGGTGGGAGGGAGACACAAGAGGGAGGAGATATAGGAATATATGTATATATATAGCTGGTTCACTTTGTTATAAAGCAGAAACTAACACACCATTGTAAAGCAATTATACTCCAACAAAAACATTAAAAAAATAATAAAATAAAATAAAATTTTAAAAAAGCTCTAAAACACTATAGAGATGCAAGGAACTATTATTATTGCTACAGCCAATTTTGGAATAAATGAAATCACACTGAACCTGAAGCTTCCCTATACTGAATTTATTCCTTCACTCCCTCTTACTCGTATAGTCTGCACTGTACAATTATCAACCTCTTCCAGAATAATTCTCTAAAATTTCTTGCTTCATAAGGCAAGGGTGAATTGTCCTTTATTGTGTTCCCTAAACATTTTACTTATACATATATTTATACAATATATATGATATATATGTATGTACATGTATGTGTGTATATATATATATATATCCTTTCCTACCTCTGCGAGAGCCATATTTTTTTTTAACTTCCTCATTTATGTGGCTCCTTTTGCACTTGGCAATACAGAGTGTTCAGAGGGTACTCGCCATTAATATTTTTAAAACTAGAAACTAAGAAGAATATGTAACAGGTAAAAGAGTATAATAGAAAACGTTCCACACTTGTCTGGATAAAGTAGGGTGAAGTAGAAGCTACTCCCCCCAAAAATTCTAGTCTGGATTTCTGGATGTCCTCCAATGCTGGGTAGCTTCATAATGAATTCAGAAAACATGACAATTTATAGTCAAGAGTCTTACTGATTGTTTGAAGTTGTCAAAATGCATGAGGTCAGTTGGAGAAAAATATAAGGTATGCATCAAATAGAAAAACTGTGATATTTTCTTGGAGACATAATAGATAAATATCTATTCACTATCCATGATCTGCTGTTGTCTTCCTATCCAGAAACAGATAATTAGAATAAATTAAAAAAATACTTTATTGTCCTCTCTGTCTTTCACATACACACACATACACACACACATTCACTTAAGCTACTACACAAAGAAATACTGTTCCAGCTCTTTAATTTGATGACTAAGTTCTATATCAAACACATTTCCTCCTGGAATCTTTCACAAACACCAATCCCTAGCCCTTTTAACAAGAAGATGTAATATTTACAAGAGTAAATGTTCCCTGTGCAACTCTGTGTTTCACATTCTCAGGTTTATTATCAATGAGTATTTCATTTATTATGCAAATATGGAAATAATAGGGAATTGATGACCTTGGTTGAAAGTTAAAGGTAGAACAAGCAGTCTGACCCTTAGCCAAGCTTAATGAGAGACCAGCCCACACCTAATTGCAGCATACCCCTGGCAACCTAATCTTGGTTGGGCATGGCAGTAGTAACTTAGGGAGGAGTTCTCAGCTGGGTTGGTTAACAAAGACTTCCCAAGAGCCATGCTATTCCTTACTTACCTAGAACCTGAGGGAAGTGAGATGCTACATTTTCTGATTACATGCCTCTGCCATCAAAGGAGAGTTTCTAATAATACATATTTTGAAAAGTGTTTTGAAATTTATTGTGTCAGCAGGGTCCTGTTTTAAGGGTAGAGAGATACATAAACCTGTTTTGAGAGAAGAGTCGTAAGAGTCTTAATTTGAGGGCCACCGACTGCAAACAAACTCCATTAAAATTGCCACAAGACTCACTATTAATACACCTAATGATAGTAATAGCCACAATTTAAACCATTTATGTAAATGGAACTAACATACACTATTTATGCAAATATTAGTATGATGCCATCCAGGGCATATATACTTTTTTTTTTAATTCATCATATCATTGTCTGTGATCATAAAATTTTACTGGGTTAAGATATAAATTAAGTTTATAGGTTAACATATATCTTTTTTTTTTTTTTTTTCTGTACGCGGGCCTCTTACTGTTGCGGCCTCTCCCGTTGCGAAGCACAGGCTCTGGAAGCGCAGGCTCAGTGGCCATGGCTCACGGGCCCAGCCGCTCCACGGCATGTGGGATCTTCCCGGACCAGGGCACGAACCCGTGTACCCTGCGTCAGCAGGCGGACTCTCAACCACTGCGTCACCAGGGAAGCCCTAACATATATCTTTTGGGTCCCACATGTTCATAAAATTCTGTTTAAAAGGAGCTTGGTGCAGTTGTAAGCCATGCACTTACTTAATTTACCAGTGCTAGCACAAGAATAATGACTTAAATGTAGGCATTTTTAAGATCAGTGGCTATGTGAAAAATATCCATACATATAGACAAATACTGTACTATAATATAAAAGGATAAAAAAGTGATTGTATAAGAATTTTTTGTTGCTCTAATTTAAAATGTTATTTTTAATGGTAAAATACTTGTCTTAGTCACCTCAGGGTGCCATAACAAAGTGCAATAGACTCAGAGGCTTAAAAACACACATTCTAGGGTCTGGAAGTCTGAGTACAGAGGGCCAGCATGGTTGGGTTCTGATGAGAGCACTCTCCCTGACTTGCAGAAATCTGCCTTCTGGCTATGCTCTTGCATCGCAGGGAGAGAAAGGGCTCCCTGGCATCACTAATGTCCTCATTAGGGCCCTGTCCTCATGGCTATATCTAATCCTAGTTACTTCCAAAAGACTTTCCAAATACCATTACATTATGTGCTAGGGCTTCATCACATATATCTTAGGGGGACGTAAACATTCAATTCATAACAATTGCTGTAATTTTTTTTTTTAAAATAGCAATGCAATTGTTTTAAAGTGCCACTGAGATCCACCCAACTAAGATATTTTAATTTTAAATATATATTTGAAACAGTTTCCTTAACTCTGAGCTTTAATTAATTAAGAAAAGCTAAGCTTGACTATGAAGTGGAAAAATGTTTCACTATTAGTAACAAAAAATGTTCAGCATGTTTCCAATAATATACAGCTTTTATTACAGTGGGATCTTGCAGGGTGCTATCTGCCAACACCTCTTCAGGGAATCTTTATTTTAAGCAGAAATCATTTGTTACCCCAGTACTGGTTAGTATTTGCTTGTGCTTTTGTCAGTCTTCTGCCACATTGCTACATCCCAGAACTACACACTTTACTAACGTATCCCACCCGGAAAGGCTGCTGGGAGTTCTCAGTCTCTCTGGCTGCGATACTCAAAGTTCAATCCTGATAGAAAAAAGTGCAGCTATTTTATTAGTCAGGTTTCTCCAGAGAAACTAGATAGATATAGATATAGGTATAAATATAGATGTAGATATAATTTTAAGGAATTTTAAGAATTTAAGGCATTGGCTCACCTCATTGTGGAGGCTTGGCGAGTCCCATCTGATAGCTTGGTGAGGCCCTCAGGCCGGAAACTCAGGAAATGTCGCAGTTAGAGGCCCAAGGCAGTCTACTTACAGATTTCCTTCTTGCTCTGGACAGGTCAGTTTTTGTTCTATGAAGTCCTTTCACCTGATTGGATGAGGTCCACTAACATTATGGAGAGTAATCTGTTTTGCTCAGAGTCTACTCATTTCAGTGTTATCCTTATCCAAAAAAAAGACTTTCATTGAAACATCCAGAATAATGTTTGATTAATTATTCTGAGCACCATGGTACAGCTAATTTGACACATAAAGCTAACTACTGCAGATACTTCATGTCAGGAAATGATGCTTCTTAATTTTTTTTTTAATCCAACTCCAAACAGTCTTGGATGAATAAATATTTTTTGAGCACTTAGCATGAATTAAGCATTGGGGCAGGTACCCTTACACTCATGACTTTATTGATGCACAAGATATTCTTATGGGAAAAACATTAATATTATCTTCATTGTACAATAAGAAAATTGAAATTCAGTTGGTTTAATCAATCATGTGCAAATCAATATCCAGGTTACACCTCTCCTGGGGGACTCAGTCTTTTTCCATATTTTTGTGAATGAAATTCTATGTCATAACACAGGGTTTATACACCTTCACTTGCTCAGTCAGGAAAATGAGATTGTATATTTCTGGAATCTCCCATCCTTCTTCATCTTTCCTCCCTCACACATCTTTCCCATCTTTCTTATCACCCACTGCTTCAAAACAACCCTGTTATATTCTGGTTGTGCTTCTATTATTAATTGTGGCTACTAAAATGGAATAAGAATGACTGCCAATTTCTACTGTTCCTATGTGTTAGACATTATACTAAAAGTCTTAAATGCATCATCTTATGTCATTCTCTGTCACATGCATAAACAGTCAAATACACATATGTGTGACATACACATGCAATTTACCTATGAAGCAGGAATACTGTACACAAGAGATAATTGAGGTTTAAGAGGTTTAACTAAATAGCTCCACATCTAACAATTAGTAAGCAATGAAAATGAAATCTAGCTACCGCTGGAATCCTTGTGTTAGACCACTACCCTGTGCTACCTTCCATCCTTTATCACACAAAAAACCAGGGCCATTTCAACACATTTTCTTCCCTATAAAAATGCTTATCAGAATGGGAGATTCACTCCTAGCAGGAGGTAGGATGTATACATTAATCTGACTTCCTTAGGTCCAGCTTGGGGCCTAAATACCCACATTGCTGCTACATTCCCCCACCTCTATAGATATACATGCCCAGTAGGTCTCAGGCTCATGCTGCTTGGGATCTTTGAGAGTGTTCCAGTTCCCCACAGTGAAGTCTGAACTCCAGCCAGTCTTCTTTTCCTAGAGGACTTGACTCTATGCATGATGACCCCTAGTAATGACCTTGATTCAGTTTCAAACTAAGAAAACCTCCTTGGAGACTTGTTGTCTGTCCATGGGGATCATTTTATGAGCTCAGACCCATTTGTCCAGAAAATAAGCTCCATGGACACAAAGACTGAATAACTCCATCTAATAAAAATGATGAGAAAACAGAAAGGCTATTTAGGAGTCTCTTGCAATAATCTGTAACTGTTACATCTAAAAGTAATAGTTTATTATTCATTAATTACATAGATGAATGGCATCTTGTGATTTTTTTTCTACATTGCCAATTCACATTGGTAACTGACTCTTGTTATTTTATCTTTGGGATAGCCCATTGATCTCAGGAGTGGAGGAGAGTCTTACAGAGAAGAGCTACCTGTAGCCTAGTGGCCTAGATCAACTGATTTTCTAGTGAAATGTGATGTCTTTTCAAACTCATGGTAGGCTGACTCACTTACCTCACCTTAGAGAGACCCCATCTAAGTTAGTCTGCTATCCCATGGTCTCCATTGAGCCCCAGATCTTCCAGTAACTCTGTTAACTGGACTCAGCAGGGAGCAAGGAATACTTCACATAAAACTGATGCAGCTTGGATCTGGGCTAAGTGTGGCATAATTAGCCAATTTTGATTCAGGCCATGTTTTTACTCTTTCTTTCTTTTAAAATATTATCTATACAATATATCACTTAATTCATGACCTCAGTCTCAAGGCTGGATAAAGCACAACCTCCCCTGACCACACAGACCCATTCTGTGCTCCACTACACAATGGTATCCCCGCTCTCTGATTTCCTAGTGACAATTGTTACTGACACCTAATACTTATTTTCTCTATTCCTTTAACTGTCTGGCTGGTCTCCTCCCAATTAAATGGCCAACTCTTGAGGGATAGACACTAGTTTTTAAATTTTGTTATTCTCCCGCATCATTAGTACTATATCTATTAATTAGTATGGAATAGGTGCCCAGAAGGTAATCTTTATTAATTTTATGTAAATGAGTATAATATTTATGAAAAATAACATGTTGGAGTGGCCACTAGCCTATGTTAAAAAATAAGGTGATTTCATTTCAAGGTCACAATGGTAGCACATATACTTAAGACTGAAGGAATGGCTGAATTCTCTTTAGATTGAGATGTTTGGGGAGTGGTCACAGACTTAGTTCTATCATTGTGGACATCTGCTAAGAATGCTAAAGGTAAACAATCACCTGAAAGATATATTTGCTCCCATGTAGTGGGAAACAGCAGCTCATTAGCTCTCTGCTTAGCTCGTTAACTCACCAGCTCGTTAGCCCTCTGCTCGTTAACTACTTAGCTCTGATTAACTCTGCTCACTTCCTCCTCCTATCACTCACAGTGTGAATGAACTGTAAATCTGCCAGAGCAACAGATGGCTATTCCAAGTCAGGGAGGGAGTTCAGGAGGTGGGGGATGGAGCTTTCCTAGATTTTTCTGACCTTGAAAATATTCCATTTTATTGAAGTTTGTGGGCTATGGCTTAACTACATCATGAAAAAAACAGGCACAGTTTTATTTTAAGATGCAGAAGAGTTCACTTAAATTGATTCCCTGGGATGAGGCAAGTGTGCAATTACAGGACCATGTTAGGCTTTTTGGCAGTGGTCTACCCAATACACACGGACTTTAAAACACAAGGGAATTCCAAGAGTATTTATAATGAGTCCATATTAATTGTTTGTCACTTTCTTAGGCTTGCACTGGACACTTGTGGGGAATTCAAAAGATGCTATTTAAAAGATCATGTGGAAGAGACAATATTTACATGTATAAACTACTGGAGAGCAGTAAATCTCAGTTGTTCATCAGGAATTAAATTGTTGGTATAGGATATGTGTACTCTGGAAGTTCAGAAAAGAAAACATATTGGTTATCAATACTGAAAAAAAAAAAAAAAGAGTTCCCCATTATTTAAATTATGCAAAATCACAAATGTGGTTTCCATTGTCTAAGTAACCAAATTGCCTTATTGTCAACATGCTGTAGCCACACCTTTATTTTAAGAACATTTGTTTACCTGCACAGATGTTATCCCACATCTACTTGTTATGAGCTGCAGAATACACCACTTATTATAGCCAAACTATTATGCCTCCAGGTAGCTAAAACTTGAAGAACATATATTGTCTGGAAACGATGACAAATTAAATGATGTTTTGGCATCTTCTTTTTCATCTGTCCTCACATTCGCTGTTTTATCATCAATAACCCACAGAGTAGTTGAGATAGTGTCTACTGCTAATAGCTTACTCTAAATCTGTTGATCACATTGCAAGTCAAGACCCAGGATAGAGACAGTAGAGAGGTTGGGAAGATTTTGATATGATAGAAGAAAGTACAAGAAATATGTAGCTAGGATTGGTACAATGAGAGATGGCGGGCAGCCAGGTAAAATTCCAGAGCACTGAGAAGCAATCGAGACTCTGGACACCTGAGTGAAAGTGTCTTGTCAGGGGTTGGGGACAGACAGTGGAATGGGGTGGTGGTGGGTGCTCTGATAGGCAATATTATCAGCCTTGCACTGTAATGGATGACTGATCCTATCTGCAGGGAGGGCCTGCTGCTAGTTTCGTCACCTTTGTCTGTGAGGTAATGTCCCATGATTTTAAACTGTGCAGATACAGTCTGTTTTATTGCTACCTCATTGTCTAAAAAAAAATTTTTAAGTAAAAAGGAAATAGTGAAAACATGAGATCTGGGACTACCCTGATGGTGCAGTGGTTAAGAATCCACCTGCCGGCACAGGGGACGTGGGTTTGATCCCTGGTGCAGGAAGATCTCACATGCCATGGAGCAACTAGGCCCGCAAGACACAACTACTGAGCCCACATGCCATACTACTGAAGTCCGTGCACCTAGACCCCACGCTCTGCAATGAGAAGCCACTGCAATGAGAAGCCTGAGCACTGCAATGAAGAGTAATCCCCGCTCGCCACAACTAGAGAAAGCCCACGCGTAGCAACAAAGACCCAAGGCAGCCAATAAATAAATAAATAAATAAATAAATGTTCCTTTTAAAAAAAAAAGAAAGAAAAGAAAATGCGAGATCTTTCTTAGATGCCTGGGGCTCTCTTCCTTCTGCTGTAAGAACTTTTGAAAAAGAAAACAGAAACAAAATATATTTCCTCTCTGCCCATAACAGAGACTAAAAATACTGTTACAGCTGTACAATAGTTTAAGGTCAATGTATTCCCTCTTCATGGCTATGAAAACCTGACCCATATAAGGCATTAAAATTCATAACACATGAAAATTAGGGAGTCCTGGGAGCACTTTCTTCTATATACGTACAAATTTTCTCTGCCTACATCTAACATTTAAAGGAAACCATCCAGATAATTAAAATTCCTATAAATGAAATGTCAAAGTTAAATGTTTTTTTAAGTCTCAATGCTTAGGCAAAGTGAAACCTTTATTCTAAAATAATACGTTTTAAATACTAGCAGTATCTTTGAGGGAGTAGAATAATTAAGGTTTGCCACATAAAATGGGTCTTACAGGTCCATGTGCCGCTCCAATCAGTAAGTAACCTTTATGAAGGGGAATGTGATAATCAGTGTGTATTTTTTGTCCTTAAATACTGCCATTATTTTAAACATGAATCCAGCAACTGTGGTAAAGCTAACTGTACAATGTACATGGAGTAAATTAATCACACATACAGAAAGCAGAGTTGTTGAGTTAGGCAGATTTTGATTTGTTTTTTGTGTATTTGGCATTAATTTTTTTTTCTTCCGCCCGTATTAGTGTGATTAATGCTATTTGTTGTCTTTCTTATCCACCTATGTATATCATGTGGGAAATGCCCCTGCGAGCTATTCCTAGGTTTGGGGCAAGCATAATACATCTGAGATGTTGAGACAGTTTGAGTACAATTCAGTCTCTTAGTCATGATGTGGATCAATCCAGATCATGAAACGGGCTCTTTTCTAAACATTCTACTGTTATCCATAAGGTTTGAATCAAACATCTCACATACCACAGTTGTACAAAAACTTACACACAGACGTTATGGCTAGCCCTTTTGAATGCTAGAGTGATTGAACTTCCTGTCCTTTGTTCCAATAAGGGAAGCTCAGTCACCATCAAAGCTGACTTCATTCTCACCAAAGAAACAACAGAATGGGTCCAGGGTAACTTCTGAGCAGAAAATAAAGAACTGTGATGTTGTAATTACTTGGATGGTCTGTTGTGGGATGATACACATCATCTCAACCACCTTATCCGCTCCTAGCTCTCTGTGATGCTAGTAAGGCAAGACTACAATTTGCCCTACAACCCAGAGGCCAGCAGCAATTGACTTCTCCACTCTTCTCCTTTTGCTGTCTTGTGGCGGGCTTCCCAGTGAGAAGGAACAAATACTTCAGGGCACAGTCCCTAGTTTTTCAGAAGATAAGATAACCAACTACTGACTGGAGTTGGTTCTTTCCTCATCAAGACCATTCTCCAGTTTCCCTTTGATGGCAGCATTCTGAAGACCAGGTATGAGACCAGCATCACCAGTCATCTGTGAGGGGATATTACCTCTGGCTGATGCATGCCATATTCCTGCAATCACACTTTATTTATATGTTTAAATGTACCCTCCACCCTTGTGTTTGAGTGGCAGGTGGTAAAGATAGCCAATTCTTCTTCTGGGCAACATGCTAAAAAATAAAGTCAAGCCACATGGTTTTGGAGGGGAGGTGAAAGGTCAAATACAAAAGCTAACATTTAACTATCTGGTGTAAATAGCAGAAACTGATACTAATAAATAGAGACCCTCTCCTCCATGGGTTCCCAGACACAAACCTTGGGCTCCATTTAGCTTGAGGGACAGGAAGTGGGACTGCACATTGCTGAATTAAAACTGAGCATGTTTAAAGGCAAGGGGCACAGAGATAATCAAGCCTTGGCTTCTGACCTCTTTCTCTACTGTAGTCACACTTTGGTTTTGGCAAGAAAGGACCTGGGATAGAGATTCTGAAGAGGGCAGAATAATGGCCCCTGATCTGTGTGGAGCCCACAGATCATCTCCTCATTTCTTATGTCTATGACCCACATTTCTCCAACAGAAAGACCTTGTGTACACTTACTAGCCACTTCCCAAGACTCCTAGTAAAACCTCAAATATGAGAGAAAGAGAGACTACATAGCAAAGAGTTCTGGAGGTATCAATTTCCTCATGAGGACTTCTGAGATGGCCCCAGTGCCCTTGGTCTCACCCATCCGCTTTTCCCCTTGGTAACACTCAGGAACAGCATTCTTTGATGTCCCTTCCAGGACAGATACAACCATGTTATAGTAGATAACTTGATGGATGATGGAAAAATGAATCTTTATAAATTTTGCTCAGTGTTGGGAGGCATGGCTAGCAATTCATAAAGGTGAAAACTTGAAAGAAGTCTCATGATTTTGAAAGCAAACAGGAAGAAAACTGTGCAGATAAGCAGAGCAAATCTACCTGCTTACTCTCCCTTCTAAGGACAATTGATACAAATAGAAAAATGGCATTTTTCTACCATTTTTATTTGTTTTTTTTCTTTATTTTGATTAAGGAGGGAGCAGGGAATACATTGTTATTCATAAGTCTTAAATTATTATTTTACTCACTATTTTAAACTCAATTAGCACTTTAAATTTTTATATAATAAAAGCTATTCTTCGCCCTACTCTCTATGACATATGGTTCAGTACACACCAGCTCTTCTGGAAAGTGCCAGAAGCAGTTCACTCATGTTTGGCTCTTGACTTGTGCAATGCCTAATGAATAAAAGTTTAGGTAAATTGGCATGCTAATTGCAGATTGGGTATCAAATCGAAACGGTCATCCTCCCTGACCTTTCCCTACTTCTGTTCACTTGGCCACATTACTCGTTTCCTTAATCACGGACTTTTATCCAATAATTTAAACCAGAACTCACTATACTGCCTATCACTTCTTAACTCTCAGCAACTCACATCTAATCTGTTACCAAGTCCTGTCAATCCTAACTGCTAAAAGTCTTTTCACTTTGTGTCATCCCAATGACCACCATCCAGTTCAGTACCAGTTCATCTCCAGTATCATCACCAATGCCTGGATTCTTCCAATGCCTTTAATTGGTTGCCTTACCTTCCAACTACCCATCTCCAGTCTTATTTTCCTCACTGTAACCAGGAAAATCCAAAATCTTTCTAGAACCTGTCAGTGGTTTTCCAAAGTCTAAGGATAATAATAATAATAGGGCTTCCCTGGTGGCGCAGTGGTTGAGAGTCGGCCTGCTGATGCAGGGGACACGGGTTCGTGCCCCGCCAGCAGGATCCCACATGCCGCGGAGCTGCTGGGCCCGTGAGCCATGGCCGCTGAGCCTGCGCGTCCAGAGCCTGTGCTCCGCAGCGGGAGAGGCCGCAATGGTGAGAGGCACGTGTACTGCAAACAAAAAAATAAATAAACAAAAAATAAAAATAAATAAAATAAAATAAATAATAATAATAAACCCAAAACTTCACAGAGGCTCTTATATGACCCAGCTTGGTATAAGGTCATATTTTTGTGTCTCCAACCCGGTTATTTGTCACTATTTACTTCACACTACCTGGTGACATTCTAAAGGACTTCCTATTCCTTCAATAAACATGCTGTTTTGTTCTCTAGGCATTTATGTGTATGGTTCCCTCTGCCTGCAACACTGTTTGCTTTTCCAACTCCTCTGATTTACCTACTTCAGGTTTCAAATTTAAAGGCTCTTTTCCCAGAAAAAAAGGGCCTTTCCTGATTCTCCCAAGTGGCTTCATTTCTGGAACAGCTACCTATTTTGTGTGTTTATGGAGTACAGGTGTTTCTCTTTTCATATTCACATTATTAACTTTAACACACTTTTGAGCAGAGTATGTATAAAGACCTTGTTATCTCATACACTTCTATATCCCCAGTGATTACCCCAGAATAAGCATTCACCCAATCCATGTTGTGTAAATAAATAGCAACCCCATCACAGCATCAGTATCCTCTAACTACTCTCTTTTTATCATTTTCTTGTGTTCTGAGAGAACAGATATTTTCAGACCTAAGCTATTCTTCCACTTCTCTTCACCTAGACAGTCAATCTCATTAAAACAGATAAATTTATTTTAGCTCATATAATAAAAAAAAATGATAAGTTAATAGTAAGCTCATGTCAAGGTTTGCACTAGACATTTTCCATTGTCCTTTCCTGTGCCTGGTAGGATGAGTGTTCTCCCCGCTTCAACTTCAGGTGTTCATAGCAGTTCTACTTTGGAGCTAAAATCCAAAATGGAAGTTTGACTGATTCTGAAGCTTAGGCTGTTAATATTCTCCTTGCTGGGCATCAGCCTAAGTCCCCCTTCTTTGAGTACTGCTGGCTAATTGAAGAAAAGTAAACCCTGAATTGCTACAAATGCAAAGAGCTCAGGGTCAGAAGACCTGGTCTCTAATCCTGTTCGTGAGCTTGAGCAAACTATTCCATCTCTTAGGCTATGAGAACTGAAGCAAAATGATTTTTAAAACATATCCCTGCAAACATTATCCTATGTATGTAATCCAAATAAGACCACCGAAAATATTTCTTGTTCCAAGCTCACCAGGTTTCTTTGTTGTAGGGTCCAGTTTGGGAGACAGGAAATATGTACCCATCCTGGGCTGCACTCCTATAGCATGCCTTCCCTGGATCAATTTCTGGACACTCTGTTTATTGCTTTAGTTTTTAAAACAGTATTACGTATACCTTGTTGATCCACACAATTCTGGAAGACAAATATGCTTATGTTTATGTATACCCTCTAATATCCTGCTAAGAGCTTTGTACAGAAGAAGAGTTTATAAATATTTATTGAGATACTGCTTTATTAGCAAAGATTCTTTGAGTGCTGATATGGGTTGAGAAAAAAATGAGCATTAAAACACTCTTTGAGCTCTCATTCTAGTAGAGAATCAGTAGTAAGAAAGCAAATTTAAATAATTTTTGAATTTAATGTATTAAAATGCCCCCAGCAGTGATCAGATTTCTTGGTTTCCTGAAAGCTCCTTAGACTTTGTCACTTGGCATGTGGAAGCATTTTGCTAGGTAGGATTTTCCTTGTTCTACTGCGATAAGCCATGAAACAGATACTGTTTTGCTAGCACAGTAAAACTCCTAGCATAAACATTCTTTAAAAAAATCTTCCAGTTGATTGTGGAGAAATTATTTCAATATTAAACTAGATTTTTTCCCAATAAAAATGCAGCAAAACTTCAAAAGTTCTGTGCTTTTTCTAAAAGTTACTTCCCTTAGAAGTTCAATTTTGATGCATCATAAGATAATTCCATTCTTTGTTTGTAACGTTGGTACAGTAAAGGGAGGCACTTAACTCTGCTACACTCTGTATCTAAACCCTGTGTGGTCTTCTGCCAATGGTGATGTCTTCTCAAAGCTTAAGCATGCATCCTTACTGCACATGTCTTCTGGAGAAAGGGGATCAGGAGAGGCAGGCAACCTCTTTTGATAGAACCATCTTTGTCTCAAAACTGTTCCTGATTTTAAGGAAGAATTAGCTAAACAATTGTAAGTTTCAAATCGATGCATAATTTTCAAAGTTTCAGGAGGGATTTGAAATAATATTTCAAGAAATTCAGAGGATAAATTAGTGAAACATGCCAGCATAAAGGGAAGGAGCATCAGTAAGAAAGAACAGAGTACTTGTAAGAGTCTTTTACCATATTAACCCATGATTTTATGTGGGATAGAATAGATATTTACTGAGCTTGTGTAATTGGAAATAAATATTGTGATTCAGTGGAGAGACATTACTTTGGAAATGACCAAAAAAAAAACATAACCTGGTATATATACAAGCTCTAATTATTTAAAAGATGTGAAAGATGTAAATTAGGTTCTTCTGTAATTATTTGTTTCTTCCTTCTTTCCCTTTTGTTTTTGTTTGTTTGGTTTTTGCTTATGTCGATGCTGAATTCCAGAAACTGAGCTACATCCATTAACAGAACAGAATTATAAACAGTTCATCAAATGTTTGGAGAAAGAAAACACTATTGTCTCTTTTCTACAGAGCATATTTATACCAAGGAAACTTTGGGTTAGGAAAAAAAGCTTGCATTTTGGATTTAGATGTCGTTTTGAATCCTGATTTTTATTAGTTATGTTATTTCAGGCAGGTCACTCCACTTATATCAACCTCACTTTTCTTGTTTGTAATATATGATCAATAAATCATAACACTATACTGATACATATATACCAGTGCTTAATGAATAAGAGCTAATACAGAAGAGAAGAGGTCCACCTCCCCTGCATTGATTGAGGGGACCCTGCTAACTTTAATGACAGTATATGACACAATGCAGGGTAAACAATAAAGGCAAAATGTAGATGCTACTGCAAGGTTTTAAAACTGACTGGTGGAGAATTTTGGGTTGTGAAGTCAATGTGAGACACTGGTTTGAGAAGTGTGGGAAATAGCACTGGGAGGGAAACAAAGGACAGGAAATGGATTCTAGGAAACCATGTCTACTTCCTAATTCACCACCCTAATTTCTCCCTATGTGGCCAAACTTTGATCGAATTACCACTTTCTGCCCTGGCCATGCTGCATACAGTTGTAAATAAGGGCTTGTTATTGGTGCACGAGTCATTCCAGAGCAGAATGAACTGCCTCATTTTGACACTGCTTTACACCACAGCAGTCCACTTTGATGTTTGTTTCTCCTTAACTAAATTATGAATGCTCTATTTCTCTCCATTGCCACTGTAATGAATTTACCAACAATTATATGCCGGGCTCCTTGGACTAGATTTTTTGTCTCCATTGGTGCTCATACTCTTCTGGGTGTTGCAAATCCTGGAGAAAATGTGACAATAGAGCTGGGTGTGAAGATGAAAATCTCATCAACTAGGGAACACTGTGAGGTCAGAAACTAGTTAATGAGGAGAGGAAAGAGTATATTCTTTTAACGAATATATTTGAAAAGCTTGAAATATGTCATAAGTCTTAGTTGCATTTTCTCAAGTTTTTGAAATGTAAGATTCAGGCGGCAGCCTTATGCAGTGTAACTGGGATTGGATACCATCAGTATAGCAAATTCCCCAGCAGTCCCTGTGAAATCTGTTTTGCTATGTCTTTCGTCTATATGGTGTTTCATATGTTTTCAGAACACTTTCACATGTTACACACAGATCTCTCGATGCGATGCATTAGTGACAAAAACACAAGTATCCCAATTGCTCATCCAAACGTTTTCCCACTACATCCCACTAGGGGAAGGGGAGGGAAAGCACAGCATAAGTAAAACAAAGAAATGACTGTTGATTTTGATTTGATTTATTAATATTTAAGAACAACTTAAAATTTGTTTTTAAATATAACAATATAAAGACTAAGAATTCAGCTTCCATTGTCTCATTCAAATTCTGTCATTTACTAGAAGTGTGATTTTTGATAAGTTAGTCACCAGCCTTCACACCTTTTAAATAGATATTATTATCCATGTCAAAGAACAGTAATGAGTTTTAAAAGCATTGAACACAGTGTCTTCTGGCCTATAGTACGAGCTAAAAAATTGTTTCCTACATTATCATGTACCTTGACTTATTGGATCTTACCATTCTTTCTTTATTTTCTTCTTTCTTTCTATTTTTTCTTTTCTTTATTCTTCTTTGTCAATAAAATTTCAATAAATGGTAGTTAGTGTCAGATGCTTTACTAAATTATTTTTATGTATTATCTAATTTAATCCCCAAAGCAATCATATAGGTTAGTACTGTTATTATTACAATTTTACAAATGGGGAAATTGAGAGACAAAAAGATTGTTTAACCTGGACTATCACTGATTTGCATTCAGGAAGAATTACATAGTTCTGCTCATTAGCACTATATCATACTGCTTCTCACCTTAATATTTTTTAACATCAGAGCCAGATTTTATCTTAAGTTACAATGCAACATTTAAACCCCAATGGAAATGAGATTTAGAGCTTTAATGTTTTAATAAATCATGACAGAAAGAAGAGATCATGTATATCTGAGCTCCATGAACCAGGCAATGATAATTAAGAGAAAAGATATGGGAGGCTATAATGAGTGTCCCTAAGCCTGTTATAAATAACTAGTGCCCTCCCTATATGTAAAGACAGTGCACTCTATCTCCCCAAATAAACTCACTTCACTCAGGGTTATGAAGGTAAACAGGACTCCGCACACAGAAAATGACTCAATGTTTTTCCTTCTCCTTCCAGTCAACCACGGCCAGCCTTGCTACTGAGGGTACAATTTTAGCACTTGTTTTAGTCAAGGGAAACTGTCTCCCCTAGCTCTGCCTCTCACAGATTGTTCTGTCTTCATGAAAGTCCATATAACTGCCAGAGGTTACTCAACGGTCTCTTTCTATAAGATAGAGTTATATTTTTGTCAACTCAATGATACATAAATTTGCTCACTCTGAAAGAAGTTGCCTAAAACAAAGCTTCAGATGTTGGGGAGAACTGAGATGCTGATGTCAACAGATGACAAATTAGATGCCTAACAATGCAAGAATCCTTACGGTATAGATTTTAACATAATTATCAATACATTCCTTTCAGCTATTTTCCCATTTTAATTGCACACAGTTTATGTCTTTGTTTTATGTAGCTATTTCTATGAGAAGAGAATGGAAGCAGCAAGATGAAAATGAAAGAATTATGCAAAGGAACTGAAGGCTTGCCAAATACAGAATTTGTGGTTTCTACTTTGTTCATGATTTATGCATGATTACATTTTCAGTGTATTATCTTGCAAACTACTTCATTGCATAGTCCCAGTTTGTCTTTCTGGTGTCTGTATTTGGATTGAGACAAATATGCTTCTTTTATTTTCATTCTTAAAGTCAAAAACTTTTGGGGGGAGATATGGAATTTCCTTTATTTTCTTTTTTTAAACTAAGCACTAAACATGCTTCTTTATATTACTCCTATTTGATTTGATGCTGAACTATTTCAACATCCTGGTTGTTCACCTCCTAACCTATGCAAAAGGATAAAAGCAGATCCATTCCAAAAGCTGATTCCTCTTGCTTCTCAGGATTAAATCCAGAATTTATCTGGTTTCTGGTTTAGCCCTGTCAGTAAAGAGGAAGGAGCCAAGGCTTCCTCAGGTAGTACCTATGGTGTACCACAGGGTAACATAAAAGGCATGGATGGAAAAAGACTGCTGATATTTTAAGATATAAACAGAGAAGATCATAACGGCACATTTTATCACAAAGATTTAATAACTACTGGACCAAGGGGGGCAGGCACAGCAAAAGCTGGAGGAGAAAGTGGGAGAAACACATAAATGGGGAAACAAATAAATACAAGCAAGAAGGGACTCAGGATTAGAGGAGATTTGTCAACAAAAAATAGGATCCTACCATCAGGATGGGCTTCAGGGATTGTAAAAGGGCTTGAATACATCCTACCTCATGTCAGTATCAGCCTTGGTGTTGGGAAGAAGGCAGGTATAAAAGAGGGCAGGATCTAGTGTGGCCCAATAGGAATGCTCTAAAACTCATCTTCTACATTCTAGGAGATAAAATCATGACAGAAAATATAAGCAGTTATCTGACCAGTTATTAACTGGAAGAGGAAACCAGGAACTAATGTTCTGTAATCATACTTTATATCCCAAATTTGAGATTGTTATGAAGAGAAAAAAAAAATCATTTCTTCTGTCTGCATGGGCAGCCAAAGCCACACTCCCACAATAGCATGTCTGTTCCTTTTTTAACTTTACTTGTGTACCTGTACCTCAAATATCTTTACCTCCCAGCTCATGAATATCCATGCTTATCTACATCTACTTGATACACATTACTAACTCTCTTCTCTTAATAATCATGTTTTTCTTGAAAGTAATGTACCCATATTTTGTTGCATGCTCTATCTAAGACTCATGCCATCAAGCCTTTCTTCCCAGATATTTTTCCCATTGAAAAATCACTGGAAAAGTCCCATGTTGTTTTTTTCTTTTCATTCTTATTTGTATGGTTTTGTTCTTGTTGCTTAGAGCTCTGGAACATCCAGTTTACCTATGAGAAAACAAATTCTTCCTTGTATTCAACATAACTCAAGATCCTGACTTAGAAGGGAGTGATTGAGAACTACCATAACTTAGCACCAGGACCAAAGCACCAGGAGATACAGTTTATAGTCTGAATAGCTTATGCTCATTCCTACATCTCATATCCAGATGTGGAGCCCAGATAATGCTAGTTTTTCCAAATCTCCAGATGATTCTAATGTTAATTAACTGTACCCAGGTTAATCCTCATTCTTAATTTTCTATGAATATCTTTATGCTGAAAGGAAGATCTTTCATGTGACTAAAAAGATCAATCAACTAAATCCAAAGAAAGGATGGACCTTCATATCCAATAGTTTATATTGGAAAATGCCAGGTGACATACATCTATGTGTCTTCACACACCTACATATGTGTGGATGTGAGTGTTAAGTGTTTCAAACCAGCCTTGCAAACTACTGTACAAGCAACATTTTTTTTTTTTTGAAAGTTTGGTCATGTGTAGGCAAATGCTGCACTTTGAGATATTCAGGCAACAACCTTATACATCAAGGTGCTGCTATGATTTCAAGCTCCCCCATCTCACACTATAATAATTAAACTGCTTATTCCCAACACCCCATCTAATTGTTGTCCTCAATCCTCAATGCTTCTGTCTGTTGTAGTAAATAATGAATATCCTGATATCAAAGTACGGATGTACAGCAATTCCAGAAGTGAGATGGAGCATCTGCCTTTGTTTGGGTCATGCCTAAATGAGGTATAGCAGGTTATGAAAAAAATTGAACCTGACTTACTCTATCTACCTCTCACTTTCTTTCTCAAGATTTTCCCCCAGCCCTTAGTCTGCTATGGGGCACATGTTTTCTCTTTAATTATCATGCATGAAATAGACCAGATAAGACCTCATGCACATTAAGACCCCATAAACAAAAATAGTACTCAAGAAATAAGTGATAGCTCTGACTGCAAGATTGCATGGTCATCTCCAGACAAGAGCTCAGGTATCAGAATGGGGACCATGTACAATAATATTATTACTAAAATTTCAATTCAATAAAATATTAAGTAACTGACCCATATTCATTTTAGACACACCCTTACATGACAGCAAACAAAATAGTAGGAGAGAAAAAATAGGCACAAATAATTGCAATGCACAGTGAAAAAAGCAACAATAGCACAAGTACAAAGTTAAAAAAGTGTAGAGAAAAAAAAAAGAAAAAAAAGAAAGTGTAGAGAATATTGAAGTAGGGAATTTAAAAAAAAATACTTAAAGAAGATAATATTCATTTCTTCATTTTAAAAATAAACAGATATTTATTTTGCAATTTTTATTCAAAATGATAAAAAAGCACTACTGAAAATTGAATCATCAAGAAAAAACTAACAGTAAAATTTTCATACGTATCAGTATCAGTGAGGGTTCTACCAGAGATATAGAACCAGTAGGAGATATATATATATATATATATATATATATATATATATATATATATATATATATATATATATATATATATATATATATATTAAGATATTCATCACAAGAATTTGGATTATGCAAATATGAGGCCTGGATAGGCAAGTCCAAAATCCATATGGTAGGTCATTAGAAAGGGTAGGCTTGAACTCTAGGGCATGAGCTGAAGCTGCAATTCACAGATGGAATTTCTTCTTCTTCAGAGAAACCTCATTTCTGTGCATAAGGCCCACCCAGGTTATTTAGGTTAATCTCCTTTAAAGTCAACTGATTGTAAATGTTAATCATACCTACAGGATAACTTCGCAGCAACACCTAGTTTAGTGTTTAATTGAATAACTGAGGACTATAGTCTAGCCAAGTTGATACATAAAACTAACTATTCAAAGTCCACTTCTTGTCAACTTGGTACTGACACATATCTTTTTAAACTGTACTTAAACTCCAAATAAAGACAATAATGAAGTCATATTTCTGTCTAACATGAGGCAACTACCCTACATGTATTGAAAACACACTAACCCTTTTCCCAGAAAAGGATGCAAAATCCTTCAGCAACATTCCTTATTCTCCACAATATCCCATAACTTAAATACTCTGATGTAAACTATTATTAATATACCATATGTTAGATGATAAGGAAATCAGAGGAAAATTTTTGCTTAATACATATACTCACATTTATAGAAAAATAAAGAAGAAATACCCATAACCATTATAGTTCTTATTTTTGCAAAATGTCAGGTGGTTATAGGCTGGTTGGGGTTACCCAAACCTTCATTCCTGAAGGATCTGGGCCATTAGAAGTCCTGCCTTAATTTAGTTATCATAGTTTTCCTATGTCTTTAATCATAGGATATCATAATAGTAAAAGACATTCCAAAGAATCTTCTATATTCCAAACATACTCTTCCTTACCTGTATTTTGAAGTGGCAACCCAGTTTCTCCCACTTAGGATCAAGTACCTCTGCCAGTACAGTAACCCAGTTCTTAGCCTATTGATTCAGAGGCATGAGGAACCCAAAGTGACCAGGCGGCCATCTCAGCTTTCAGTTCAACAGAATCTTTGTTGTGTGCACTGATAAAAACATTCTTTCCTTTGGTACTAAGACCTCGAGACCAGCAGAGCATAATGTCAATGAGGCAAATCTTTTATTTTATTAAAAATAAACATAAATATTAAAGATTATTTATAAAATATAGATAAAATATAATATAAATTATTAATATTGCCTCTCCAGATTCCCTTTAGTTATTCTTATCATGATGCATCTACTACTATTCTTTTACTTTTTAGTTATTTTACATAAAGTTTCTTTCTTCTAGGTAGTCTGGAATTGAATCTACAATTTTACATCCAATATTACAATCCAAGCCATTTAATTTAGATGTTTAAGCCATTTATATTTAATGTTATTACTGATACCGTTTCATTTAAAACAGTCCTCTTGCCATATGCTTTTGTTGTAGTCTATTTTTTCTTTGCTTCCCTTTTTCTTTTTTTCTGCCTTCTTTCAGATTGAGAAATTTTAGAATTCCATGTTATATCCTTTATTAGCTCATTCACTATAAATTTTTGTAGTTGCTTTAGGGTTTATAGTGTATACCTTTAACTTGTCACAGTCTATCTTTTTCAAGTAATATTATACCTCTTCATATATAGTTTAAGAAACAAGACAGTATACACCAATTTCTCCTTTTCCAGTCTTTGGATTCTTATTGTTATACATTTTATTTCTACTTATGCTATAGATTACACAATGCATTTTTACTTTTGTTTTAGATAGGCAATTAAAAAAATTAATCACATAGTTACTATTTAATACTCTATTATTTTTGGTATATCTAGATTTCTTTCTAGTACTATTTCCCTCTGAGGGAATTTCTTTAATAATTTTTTGAAATGCAGGTCTGCTGCTGATGAATTCTCTAACATTCTCATGTCTGAAATAGTCTCTCTTTCACTATCAATTTTGAAAAACATTTTATTGGGTATAAAATCTTAGGCTAACAGGTTTTCATTCAGTACTCTTGAAATGTTGCTCTCCTGTTTTTTGGCTCCAGTCACTTCCAAGGAGAAGTTTGTTATCTTTGTATTCTTTATTCTTTTGTATGTAAGGTGTCATTTCTTCTGGCTGTTTTTAAGATTTTCTCTTTATCACTGATTTTAAGCAATTTAATTGATCCTTTAAGCCTCACTTTTAAGTTTCTAGATCTTATTTTCTCCCCACTACTGAGACAAATCCCTTCTCTTACACCACTATTGTCTGATGAATTATGAGGTTTCTCTACACTGCTGGTGGTGATACGAGCTATTTCCAGTCCTGTGAAAGTTCTGAGTACTGTTTGCTAAAGTCTTTTTGTGCATCTCTTTCCTCAGTCTACTTTCCTTTCCTTACATGTATGAGGTATTCAGTACTCAGCTGAAAACATGATAAGGATCCTCTGCAGAACTCCAAAGTTTTCTTTGTGCATATTTCTTCTTTCTAGTACCCTGTCCTGTAAAATATACCTCTCTTGGCTTCACCACACTCCCAGCTTTGTATCATCTACTTTAGGAAAACTTCAAAGGTCCAACTTGGATCACTTACCTTACGCCCAAGCCTGGAAAACTTATACAGGCTGAGCTGGGACAGTTGTAGGGTTCACATCTTTTGCTTCCTGTTTCCCATGGATAAATGTCCTTTGACTAATATTCAATATCTTAAGAATCATAATTTCATATCCTTTGTCTGAATTTTTAGTTGTTTCACGTAAGAGAATAAGTATGTTCCCTGTTCCTCTGTCTTGGCCAGAGCTAAATTTTCTATAAGTAACTTTTTAAAGATATATTTTCAATGTTATTTTAGAAAAAAACCCATAGATTTGTTAAAAAAAAATAATGATTTCTACTGTATTCCATTATATGGAGTTGGCATACATTATTTAGCAGTCTTGATTTATGAGTAATTTTTGATATTTTTAACAATAATTTGGTTTACATTTTCTCATGTAAATAATTGCTAATTTGTCCAACTTTTCCTAATGGAATGTTTCTAAAAGTGTAATTGCAGAACAAATTTTAAGGCTTTTAACACATATTACTAAATTGCTTAACTTGGTCAAGCTTCCGGTGATTTGTGAAGAATGAATAAAATGATTATATTTGTGTTTGAGAAAGAAGAAGCTCACAGTTGTGTGAACAGCTGTTGATGTTTGAGAGGAGGAGAGGCTAGAAACAAGAATTCCAGTTAGAAAACCAAACAGCATGACAATGGTGAGAGTCTGAATTAAAGTATTGCTATGAGAATCAAGAAAGGGGGGAGGGATTTCAGAAATATTTCTGAAGCACAATCCACAGGTTCTGAAATTAATTGGATGTTGGAAATCTTTGCATAATTTGGCCATGGACTGAAACAGGAAATTCCTAAGGCAAGGAAGTTTTGTACATGGGGAGGGTAAATGTGTTACTCAATTAATTAATTTGTATTAAATTGCATAGGAACTGCCTATGGGACATTCAAGGAATGATGGTTAATATAAAGTCAGTTTAGTTAAGAGATTTGAACTTCAGACATTGATTTCAGTATCTACATGATTTAAAAAAATACATAGTAGTGGGAATCAATCATGGATACTCAACCTATAAATTTCATTTCCTAGGTAAAAATGTCTAGAGTGAGAAGAGAAAAAGCCCAAGGAAGGAATTAAAATCATGCATACATTTTGAGACTGAGTAGAATACAATAATGCTAAGAGAATACATGAAGGGATTGTTAGAAATGTAAAGGAGAGACTGGCATGCAAAATCCAAGGGATTGGGGAAAAAAAAAAAACTGAAAAGGGAGAAATTGTCCACAATAACAAATACTGTCTCAGAGAAGTAAGTACTAAGAAATATCCGGGGACTGGGCAATTATTTGAGCTAAAGTAGCATTAGATAATTTGGGATGTCATCTGGCTATAGGAGTGGATGGCAAGAACTGTAAGATCCAGAATTTATTAGATGCATGAGGCAAAAGTCAAAAAGATGGAGTAGATTTATGCCTATCAGATCCTCATGTCTAGCAAGCCAGTCTTGGTCATGGTGAACTAGAATAAACTTGGTCCGGTCAGATAGGCTGGTAGCATTAGGACTGATACTGGAGTTAGATTTAGGCTTGAATATTCAATATAAGAATTAATTTGACATATATACACTACCAAACGTAGAATAGATAGCTATTGGGAAGCAGCTGCATAGTACAGGGAAATCAGCTTGGTGGTTTGTGACCACCTAGAGGGCTGGGATAGGGAGCGTGGGAGGGAGGGAGACGCAAGAGGGAAGAGATATGGGAACATATGTATATGTATAACATTCACTTTGTTATAAAGCAGAAACTAACACACCATTGTAAAGCAATTATACTCCAATAAAGATGTTAAAAAAAAGAATTAATTTGATTGCAACAAACAATGCTAACATGTATTTGTTGATTTTAATTGGGAAGAAGCTGAAATATACAAATATGTAAATGAGTCATCTTAAAGCTGCAGAGTCTGGAATACCTAACACTAGATTCAATTCAGATAGTATTTACTGAATATTAAAAAGAATGAAAAACAACAACAACAAAAGCCAGGGACTGGGGAGACAGAGTGAAGAGAGGGGAAAAAATTGGTCTCAGTAATTCTGAACATTTACTGACTACAATCCATGTAATGAAGGAGAGTTATTTATAATTAATGAATTTATATGATTTTTTTCCCTTTTTTGGCATAATAGACACTGTATCAAGTAAAGAAATGGATGGGTAGGAGATAAACAACTATCAGAGAGGTTTTTATTAATTAGAGAGATTAGAGAGGCTTTCGGGAGGGGGCAGCCAGTTGCCTGATATTATTAGCAGTTCTGCAGATGATGTTTTAATAGTTAAGTTTTGTCACTATTTTAGACATGTCACCATAAAATGTGGATTCTAGTGCAGTTACATGCCACACCTCAAACACGTTTGTGCACTAGGAATTCCCTAATGATTAACGTTATTTCCAAGATTGCCAACAGAACTAATAATAATTAGCCGTCTATAGCCTGAAATGCAGATAAACCATCAGCTTTCCCCTTCCCAATTCATTTCCTTCTTTTGTTTAATAGCACAATGAAACAATTGTCTTCTGTTTGTGACATCACAGTCACTCCCATAGTAACTGGCATTTCTTTCTATCACTTCAGTATGGGAATAATCAGACAGCAGATATGAATTCTTGAAGGAGAAAGAACGTATTTATATATAAATACACTAACAACCAGCAATTTCTAGGAGACAGAAACAGAGAAGAATGGGAATATCTCATAGATAAGTGTTTCTTTTTAAATGTTAATTTTTGTCTGACTGTAAACTTCATCTTAAACCCTTTCTCCCATTATTATCATCATACCTTGAGTGCTTACAGCTGAACACAGGTTCACTGTGACCTTTCTGAAATCACAAGTCATCTTTTCTCTTTGTCACTGTGATAATGGAATGGATCAGATTCTTCCTGCAGACATTATAATGGAGTTCAACTGTCTATGGCATACACTAATGAAAAATGTTAAACCTTTCTCGTTGCCACCATGTGCCTCAACAGCACACAGCAGATGCCCTGCCTGGAGAAGCCCATATGGCAGGCTGGTATCAGTGATATTTTCTCTAATGTCAAGGGAGACTGCTATATGGAAAGGATGCTGTGGCTGCCATTTGGAGGCTTAGGTACAAGTACATCGAGTAAGAGCCACTTTATCTGTCTGCCTGTCCCCCCCTCCACAGTGCCAGCTAGTCTCTCATTGGCGGACAAGTAGGTCTTTCTGCTGTGTGATTTCAGCGACACTGGAAGCCCGTTCATTACCCTCCACACCCCTCACCTCCACCCACACACTATCTATCTATGCCCTCACAGTTGTCTGATGTTCCTTTAACAGTCTGGAAAATTTGTACTGAAACTGAAACATAACGATAAGATGCAAACATTGCGGGCAGGGATGCATGCTGACTTAAATCCTCATTATACAGATATCAGTATAAATCATGGGTGTTACTTCTGTTTCTTAAAGAAAAATGCAGTGTGGGCTATGCACCATTATGGGAATGGCACAGCTAAAGTGGGGTGAGGTGGGGAGAGACAAAAATATTCTTTTAAATTTCATACCTACAGCCACTAAGTTACACTTCTGTTGGTTCACTATCACACACTATTATTCACTGTCTGTATTATTTAGCTAGGCATTTAAGGTTTGTGAGAAAATGAACACCGTTAATGAAGGGAACCAAAAGAAGTAAACAGACTGCTAGGCATGCAATCAAGCCCTACAGATATTATATAAGTTACAGTTTACTTAACTGAGCCAAAGGACATGTTTAGCAAAGGATAATAAGTTATATAAAGCAGGATGATGATAATGATGATGATGATGATGATGATGATGATGTTGATTAGGTGTGTTTGGTTTTCCTGGTCTCTTCTAGTTCCTCAAAGGAGACTCTACATGCAGAGGCTAGTGGCAATAAGCTGATCTAGACTTTTGATACCATAATCTTATTCCCCAGAAATTACAGCAAACTAATAGATCTTCCAAATTTCTCTGGATGAAAAGCATATATCCAGAATCCTGATCTGGGTTAATTTCATTATTATTATTCCTCTTTCTCCATATTGCTGTATTATGATAGATTATATAATAATGGCTAGCATCTAGTCCAATCCCATCATAACTGTGTGTTCAGGTGACCAGAATATGGGCACATGCTGCCTTTTTCTTTCAAATCACAAAAGCCCAAGAGGGATTAACCTGGCATGCCTGGTCATGGCTTATCAACTACACTGTAGTTTAGTTTCTTCTTCAGGGACAGACTCAAACTGCATGTATGTTTGCCAAGTGGAAATTATGTGAATAATTTTACCTAAGGTCCCATTATTGGCAAAATATCATGGATAGCTAAGGTGTTTGCATTTGTTTTACCAGTGTTTCTGGAAATTGGCATAGACAAATCCCATAAGACTCAAATGTTTAGACTCCTTCTTCTCTGTGGCCATGTCATTGAATTAATACATTGAGATACTGCTGCTTTAAGATTATATCCCCCGAGTGTTCAACTAAACAAATAGTACAGCGTATTTTGGAGTTGGCAAAGAGGTTGGAAGCTAAACCCTGCAGTGATTAACACACAGGTTTTACAGTAACACAGCCTATGTTCAATCCCCATCTCAGACATGTTTTGTAACATACCTATGTCTCAGTTTCCTAATCTTCTCAAAGGAGATCATAATAGAAATCCATAGCATGGATTTGTCATGAAGGTTAAATTAAGTAAGGCACATGAGATAGCTACAACAATGCATGGGGCACAGTAAGCCTTTTGTAAATTTATTGGTCAACTTCAGGTTATAGAGGGAAGCTGAGACAGTTGAATGCTAAATTAAAATAAGTTCTTTGAAGACAAAGACTTTAATGTCCCCTTCAAATACACACACAGACACATGCACCCCAGAACATAGTTCAGTGCCTAAAACAAAACTGGGACATATGAGAGAATTCTGTAGTGTCTGTGATCTGTAGTCCCTGATCCATATAACTGGCTTAATAATCTCAGGACTGATGACTGAACCTTTTGCTTGGAACTCCTGTTGAACAACCTTTCTAGGACAATAGGCAGATGAATTATCACACTCCTAAAGATAAAAACTAAGACACTTCATAACAATATACAAATTGGCTCTGGTTTCCTGCCAGTGCATTTTCTGGTACATTGGATGTAGATTTGATTGCTGGCTGGCAAGTACACTGACTTGATACGTGATCCCTGAGGTTTTAATTGCTTTGATCACATTCTTGTCTCACTGAAAAGTGCAGTTGTTGGCAATCACTCCTTCCCTCATTACTGCCAACTGACTTTAGCCTGCTGTACTTCTTTCTTTTATTGCTCCTCACTCTAAGTTTTCACACCAACCTAAAAACAGTCCAAGCACTTTGACATACAAACCTTGGCCATCAAGAAGATCTCTCACTGGAATAATGCACTACTTTGGAGTTTACTGTAAAATAAACTCAATAATTAATTAACTTTCTGTTCTTTTATCTTTCATATGGAGTCAAGTCTCTATTATATATCTAGTGAGAGCAAAAAGATATGATACTTATATTAATCTGGGCTATCATTTACCTTTTGATTCATTGATTGTTAATGTACCCATCTAACGCCTTCATTTAATGCTTAATATGTGCAAGGTACAGTCCAAGATCCTGGGAATACAATAATAAAAAAAAATGCAACACTTGATATCATAGAACACATTGTAATAAGGCAGACAAACATTATCAACTACACAAACCAATGTAAAACTGTAACAGCTATAGTGCTCTAAAGTTGAAGTACATTGTTCCATGACTGGTAGGATTTGATTCAGCCTGGGAAGTTAGGGACCTCTTCCTGAAGAAATGGCTATTGAACTATCAGAGTAATGATAGTGAAAAACATTTCAAGTTGGAGGCAGAGAAAGCTCCACACTATCAAAATGCAAGGGAGGTTTGACCACAGACTCTGAAAGGAACAAAGAGAAGAGATTAGAATGACTGAAACAGAAACAGTGGGGTAGATTAAACAATAAGATAAAGCTGAAGAGGTAGGTAGGAGTTAGATCATATCCGACCTTGAAGGCCAAGTTAAGAAATATGAAGTAGAATTTAAGAACAATGAGATTTGAATGATTTTAAGCTGAAACAAAATATGATTCAAACTTGCATTTTGAAAATAACACTGGCTACAATATGGAAAAGAGATGAGAAGAGATAAAGATGGACCAGTACAGTGGCTATCATCAAAATTCTAGAAAGAAAAGATGACAACCTGGATAAAAGTTGTAGATGTGGATATGAAAAGAAACAGATGGGATAAAAAGATATTTAGACAGTGATATGAGAAACACTTGGAATTAAACATGCATAGTTAGTGTCAGGGTGATTCCTAGTTTCCAGATTGCATAAATTAGATATATGATAGGACCTTGTGCAAAGATAAGAAACATGTAAGAGGATAACATCAAATTTAATTTTAAACGTATCGAGATTTAAGTATTTGAAATATTTAGGAGGAGATGTCAGGTGAGCAGATGGCTAAACACATGTGAATTTCAGAGCTATCTCACCTGAATGTGTGTATTTGTGAGTTATCTTCTTATAATTGGTAACCCAAGAAGTAGGAGTGAATAAACTTGTTGAGACAGGGAGTCTTGAGTGATAAGAGAAGTGGGAAGAGGACTCAGTTTTCAAAGTTTGAAAAATTTTTTGTACCATGAATGACAGTGCTCACCAATAAATTGATGATTCAATTTCTAGGATAGCCTAAAACTGAACTAGATGAAGAACTGGGAAACTGGATAAAAGATGCATGAGAATTTGAGAACATATATTTTCGAGTAGCTATAGTCATTTATTCTTACTATAGATATATCTGTATACCTATAGATATATAGATTGACACTTTGATAATTACTTCTTGACTTTTATCTGAAGATCAAAATAGTAACCAATTATATGTGTTAATTTTACACCTTTTGTGCCAGTAAATAGTGCTAGTAAAGATATCATTCATAATGTTGCTCAATGTCCCTAACATGAAGACTTCAGTGACAAATTTTCTCCATAGTTTTTGTTTTCATCTAATTCAGAATGTTTCTGAGAAGGTAACTCTCCCTGCTATCCAATAATCAGGTCATTCTTCCCCTCAAGCTAAACCCTTAGTATCTTTTTAAAATGTAAATATCTTTTCTTTGGCTTCAAAGCTCTTTCCTGCTTTGCTCATGTGTGTATTTGTTACCCTCAGATATCTAGGCCCCTCACTACCACACTATCTTTGCTGCCTTCAAATCAACTTAATTATGTGATTCAGCGGTCCCCAACCTTTTTGGCACCAGGGACCAGTTTCGTGGAAGACAATTTTTCTTCGGATGGTTGGGGGAGGGGATGGTTCAGCAGTAATGCAAGGGATGGCAAAGGATGGGGAGTAGCAGATGAAGCTTTGCTTGCTCCCCACCGCTCATGTCCTACTGTGCTGCCCAGTTCCCAACAGGCCGTGGAGCAGTACTGGTTAGCGGCCCAGAGTTTGGGGACTGCTGATGTAGGTCATTCTTTTCTTTCTTTTTCTAGCTTCTGTCACTTCCTTGCATCTTCTCACATCTTATCCATTGGGCATTCCTACAACTCATATCTCCCCATTTTCATTGCTCTTTTTTAAAGATGAGATCTTCCTCCAGGGGTTGAGAGTTACACCCAAGGCTCTGAAGATAAACATGTGAGCAATATGCAAACTAAACTGATTAGTTAGTTCAATGCATTGTGGGAATACATAAAAATAGGTGAACATAAAATGTTCCTGCCCTCCAGTTTTCTTATAATTTACCTTAAGTGTAGAGTATCTTTCATCCCTGTTTTCCCCTTTCCAATTTGAAAACCAGCTCACAACTAAGATTTGTATGGAAGGCAGTATAGTTAAGACAATTAAAAAGTGCTATTTAAGGGAAGCCCAACCTCTCCTCCTTACACCACTTTTGAAAGTTCTAGTCAACCACATCCCCTTACCGTTTTGATAAACCAAGACTATAATAATGCCAACATATTATTATAGATTTTTTTTATCAATGGTCATAAAATCAATAGATTTTTATTGTACTTTTTTGCTTTGAACCTTTGTATGTATTTGAACTCACCATATGACATGTGTGAATCCCTCCCCCTCTTCAAAATTTGGGGTAATGTCTTCTTTCTCCTTTGATACTCAGCACTAGAAAAGGCTAATACATTAGTCCTCCAAACCATTTTTAATTAATAATATTTGAGTAAAAATTACTTCCACTCTAACATTTTAATATGGAAGTTATACCTATCTGTCTGTAGTCAAGATATGATATGGTTTGATGTCTATCAATTCAAACAAAATAAATTATTAACCCAACACTCACACATCTCACAGTGTAAAGGAAAGGGGAGGCATGGATGTAGGTGGCTGTATAACAGGTTTTCCCTGCTATCCAAAATTAAAGTGTTCTTATGAAATCTTTCATAAGCCAAAATGTCCTAAAGTGGAGAATCAATTACCTCAGGATAGATCTTGCTAACGGAGGCAAAAAATAAATCGAGATTAAGCACATATGCTACCAGAGATAGTTCAAAGCTATGGCTGCGTGATGAGAGATGCTGAGTGTGGTTCCCAGGGAAGGAGCTTGGCTGTGCTCTTTGGGTGTCCACTATCTCTATAATGTGGAAAAACAAACGCTGAATAATTTTTGTGTTTTGCCTTTTTTTCATAAGAGAAAATCTTCTTCAGATTTCTGTCAGTCAGTGAAAACAGATATTAATGTAGGTCTTTTGTAAAAGTGAAGTGGCATAAAGCAAACTCTTGAAGAGTGGGGAATACCTGTATAGGCTAGCAGTTTGCCTTGGGCAAGTACTTCATTCAAGGGGGTGGTACATTTCACTGGAGGACTTTAAAAGTTTTCTGATGGGAATTGGAGCATTTTCTAGGTGAAAAAATATACAGGTATAGAGAGTGGAAAGAATGCATCATGTCCAAAACTCCTATGAGTGCAGGAAATTGGGGCTATGCTGATAAATACACAAGTATGAAGTTGTGAGACTGGTTTAGGACCAAGAATGGAGAGTCTACAGTGCTACATTAATAGAATGACCCTTATCCTGGGATGTCCAGAATACTTAACAACTCTGATTATTAATAGCAACCTTCAGCCTCTCAAAAGTACCTTTTTTTTTTTTTTCTGTCCATGCCCTGTGACATGTGGGATCTTAGTTCCCTCACCAGGGATCGAACCCATTCCCCCTGAAGTGGAAGTGTGTGGTCTTAACCACTGGACTGCCAGGGAAGTCCCCAAAAGTACCTGGTTTTGATAGCAGAATATATGATTATCTTGTACATAAGGAGCTGTGACAGTGTTATGTAGATCAATACTTTCCATAGTGCATCCAACAGAATACAAGTACTGAAAAATGTTAATAGGGACTCTGAACAAAAGGCTTCTATAAACTGTTGTGAGAATATTGTATATGACTTACAACCTTCTTAAAGATTTGTGACACATGCTTACAATCCTGTAGTGTAGATACTTATGTAAATGTTTTAACAATTTTTGATCACAGAAACCTTTTTATCACAGGACACAAAGTAACATCAAAAAAGTGGGAATGGTTGTCTATTGATTGGAAGAGGGTTATAGGATAAGTGCTCATGTTGTAGAGACATTAGTCTTTAGCAAGTTGTGTTAGTAGGTGACAAACACTGGAGGTGGCAAGATAAATTATATTTTTAATATTTTTGCTTATGTTATATATTAACCCAGGATGACAGATTGTATTTTCCAACAATGGATGCAATAACATCTTACATTGCACATGGTCTTCCAGAACCTTACCACTCTCCCACCAAAAGGTGGAGACTACATCTCTTCCCCTTGAACCTGAGTCAACTTTTGTGGCTGTCTCAAGCAATAGGATTCCACACAAATTAGGGCATATGACTTCCTAATATGACTTCTCTTAGGGCCTAAGAGAGGATAGAAGTCCTACCCAGCTCTTTCTCAGGATTTGCACTTTTGGATCCCTGAGCCACTCTTTAAGAGATCCAGATACCCTGAATCTGTCATGCTATAGAGACCACATAGCAATAAGAAGAGATGCCAGAGGCTCCCAGGCTGTTCCTCTGCCAGGTATCTGAATCTTCCCATATCAGATACCAAACATGTGAGTGAAGAAGATGTGGAGATGACTCCAGCCCCAGCCACTGATTACAACTGCATAAGATGCCCTAAGCAAGAACTACCTAACTGATCTCAGTCAGCCACCCCTTAAAACTGTTAGAGATAATAATGAATGACTGATTTGGTTTAATGTCACAATGCTTGGCATGGTCTGTTACGAGGTATTCAATGGCTGGAATATCTTTATTTATAGCAATTTTCAAAAAATCATAGAACATGATAAAATTTTAAAATAAAAGTAGTGTAAACAAGAAAGTAAAAGTAGAAAGATAAAATGAAGGTAAATGTGAGGTCAGTCCATAACACATGATGTAATTTCCTTAAATTGGTTAGAGGTGTTCCCAAATTTGATTATAAACTTTCTAACAGCCATAGCCACCTTGATCTCTTACATCATCAGCACTGGTCAAGGGTTTAGGTGGAGTCTCATGTTAGATAAATGTCCCTTAAAAGGGGAAAGGGAAGAATGGGCAATGAGCACAAAACAGTGAATATCAAAGTCAACAGCAGACAGGGATACTCAGAGTTTGAAGTAGGAGCACAGCAAGGGAAGCAAATAATATTGGGTAAGAACAAAAAACATTATAAAGAAGATTTTTAAATAGCATTGATTTAACTTGACAAAAGAGAAGGAAGAATAGAATATAATTCTGGGACTTCGAGCCCAGGTAACTAAGAGAATGGTGCTCTATTAAGAAAAGGTGGAAAACAGAAAGACAAATATCTGCAAGAACAATCTTATTTAAAATTTTGCAGAGGGTCGGGCATTTGGACAGTAATATTCAACTCAGAAAGAAGACTGAAAGGTGGGGATGGGATGCAGAAAGTTAGTCAAATTGTAAAAAATTCTAAGATTTGTTAGTTGTTTCCTTGACGGTAACAGTTCAAGATGTTACAGTCAATGAGATTGTCTGGGGAAAGTGTTTGGGGAGAGAAAAAATATAGAGAATGCAAACTCTCAAGGAAGTATGGGTGAGCATGCTACAGAAGAAGATGGACAAAGGAGGAAAAAACATGGAATTAATAGTTGCACTGTTAGTTAATCATTACTCCAGAATACCAACTTCTTTTTGATGAAGGAGGAGGAGAGAAGTAAGGGAAAATTTAAAAGGGATGACAAAGAAGGGAAAGGAAAGAATGACGAAGATGAGAAGCAGTAGAAGAGCCTTAATCAGACTATGAAATATTGACCTCTCCAAATCCTCAAGCTGACTCAGAACTTGGAAAAAAACTGATTAGGGTTTTGGGGGTACGGTGAGGGGCACCCCTTCTAATGCTCACTGGAGCCAAAAAAGGACAGTCCCACTATACAGCTCTGGGTTGAGTTAATCAAGCTGGCTCTGTAACCAAGATGCTGGCTGTGCCACTCTGATCCCTTAATGTGCAGCACAAACCCATTTACTTGTTTGATTTTGCTCCTTTTTGGTAAATAATTTACATAGTTTTGCATTAGCTCAATTTGCAGAAATTGAGCAAACAGTGCAATTTTCTGTAATTATGCCAGTGCAAGACAGAAGTAAAGTCTGGCTGAGAGAGGTTTCATCTGAACTGAAAAGACATTTGGTGGAAATGGAGCATGAAAAGAAAATGAAGATCTGTTTAAATTGGCTCTGGCCAAAGTGAGAAAGAATAGAACACAATTCAGCTCACACTCTAACTGAACTAAAAGTCTTTGTTTTCCCTCTTCTCCTCTAAAAGTTGTCAGGTGGGCATACGTACACTACACATATGGTGTTATGCCTGCCCTCCCAAAGAAGAAACAGACATCATTGTAATGGCTGCCAATGTGATTTCCTCACTCATAAACACATATACTACTTCTTCGACTGAACTCCTTTATTCTTCATGCTGACCCTCTATTTTGCACATCTCATTCATTTACTATCCCAAAATATCCTATAGGAACAAAACCAGGAAATTAAAGATGGAATTTCACTTTGTCAAGGGGCAACCAAGTGCACGGCTTTGGCTAGAAATCAGTGATGAAATTTGGAAAGCTGGAAAGAGATGTAATTGTTTACAAGTCTGGGTGTGGGACAGTAGGGGATGCATTTCAACATCCCTGTCAATCTCTGAATTGTGAAAAATTGGTATAACTAGACCTTTTAGTCCTCTCTAATTGAAATGTGGTCTAGATAGGGATGGTTTGCTTCTATAAATTAAGGAATGAAGAGGAGACTCCCCATTTCTCTGTTAATTTGATGTTTTTAAGCAACAGGTCTGGCTGAATCTAATCCCAAATTAGTCTTTTTCCTTGTTTATTTTAACGTACATAGTCTGATCCAGCTGGGTCCTGTCAATATCTAGCTATGGCTTTGACAGAATCACTTGTTATCTTGATGCCTCTATCTCCTTATCTTTAAATTAGTGTGCTATATTATAGGACCTCTAAGCTCCCTGGCCACTCAAGAATTTTTTATCAGAATCTCATTATAAACATTTCAATTAAATATAGATATTATTTACTATATATTTAAAGGTAAAGTGACAATAATCACTTTTTATGTAAGTCAAGTGAAAAGATACCTTTGCAATCTGGAACTGAGGGAGTGGTTTCCCTTTCTGAACACTCAGATAAAAGGTTAACCTGAACTTTTGTAAATGGGTAAACTCCATTAAATTCCATTCCATATCTATTTATTTTTGTGGGATCATATAATTACTATTTTGTACAATATGTATGCATATTAATTATACAGTATTGCTGTAATGGACATATTTTGTTTTATCCTGTTCAGCATTAATCACTTCTTTGCTTTTAACAACCACCCAGTTTTCCTTTGTGGTGCCATCTTACCCTAAGTCCACAGGATTCTACTGAGACTGTCAATTATCATGCCCCACTTTCTTAACACATGGGTTCATCTAGGTTTATCAATCACATAGACTATTCCTCTGATTTTAGGTATATTAAACTAATCAGTTAATCTAATCAGAAGCTTATCTGAGGTTTGATGTATCGATTCTGAGGGAGGAAAAGTCCCTTTTCCATCTGGATAATAACACATAAGAATGTAAACCTCAAAGTACCAGAGGCTGTATTTTTAGTCATGTTGGGAAACCTGCCTGAGAATAAAATGAACATAATGAGACATCAGGGATGGAGATGGAGGAAGTGAGAGCAAGAGAGAAGGAGAAAAGCAATGACCTGATTTGAATCTGACTATGCACACAGTTTAATTACTGCCCTTGGACTTCCCAGATACATAAACCAATATAATGCTCATTGTAGAGGATGAGATTACTGTTCAAGTTACTCCTTCCCTTGTTACCACCTCCATGGGAGGTGTATACTCCCCTCTACTTTGATGTTGAGTTCTTCCCCACGACTTGCTTTGCCAATGGGATGCTAAAAAATGTGATGTTAAACAGAGGCTTAAAATGTATTTGTCCCACTGAGCTTATCCTCTAGTGCCCCTTTCATCTCCATGAAAAGTGCTACTTGTCTTCAGCCTGAGCTTCATAATTTATGTTCATGGAATGGACACGACCCATAGCAAGAATCCAGCCCTAGCTATATCAGCACCTTAAAGCTGAGCTGTTAAATTGAGATCAGCTCACCAACTAACTCTTGAAAGAAAATAAATGATTGTTACTTCAAGCCACTGAGTTTTGGGGGTAGTTTGTTAGACCAATAGCTCAATACATATGCTTTAAAAAATATAACTTAGTTTGAATCAGTAATCTCTTCCTTGCTACTGAATGAATTTTGACTAATATGGAACCGTTCATTTCTTTAAAATTATAGTTAATCTGACCTTTTATAATTGGGAAAATTCCAGGATCTGTCTCACTTTGCAATGTTAAATGCAATAAATAGGAGAGAGGTAAAAAGAACTGAAGAATAAACAATGAGAGAATAGGAAGTATTGAGAAAATAAGAGAGAAGTGGGAATGAGATAAGAGAATGAATAGCAGTAGCAAATCAGTAATTCTAGCTACAGACTCCAAATTTCTAAAACTCACACCATAAATTTAAATATGATTAGAAATTATTAATTTTCCACCCACCCTACTTTGCAAATAATAAAATTAAATATTAAAGCTAATGTAAAACAAACAAACAAATAAAACAGAAGAAAAATTGGAATAATATGGAACAATACATAGGTATTGTCTGTAATATCATTTTGGTCAAAATAAAGTGCTTTTGCCTTTCTTTATTTTGTTTACTGCATCTTCCCAATGGTCATAGTATTTAACTGCCACACAACCGAGTAGACTATAGAATGGCCCATGGAATTTAATTGTTAATTAAGATCAGTGAAATAACCAACATGAGAGCAGAATTGTTTTGAACAGAGAAAGTGACAATCTAATTGATTTTTTGCTGGTCAGCCTCTGAATAGTCAATATGATGCCCATACAAAGTGACTTTTTTTTTTTTTAATTTGTAGATGTCTGAGTCAAGAGTAGGCAAAACCAAACCTAGTATAGAGACTACTCTGCATCTCCAAGAGATTCTAGACTTTGAGCTGGATCAGAGAAAAGCCTGCAGGAAAAACTTATCAATTCATATTTAATACTGAGAAAGGTGATTCATGGAAGTCATCCATGCTATCTAACCAATATGTCTGCTATCCTCCTTCTAGAAACATGGCAAGTCTGCACTTTCCTGTACCCCTAAAGCCAGGCCAGGCCATGTGCCTTACATTGGCTAATAAAATATTAGCAGAAGTTACATGTTACTTCCAGGCAAAAGCCTTTACAATCTATGTGTGATTTGCTATCTACTTGTACCCTTGCAGATGACTAGTAATGTTCAAAATCATGAAGTCTCCACTGGTGCCTGATTGAAGATGACATGGAACAGAAAAACCTGCTGACCGTAGATGGAGACATAGCATGAGTAAGAAATAAAGTTTTGATTTTATGAGCCATTTAAATTATGGGGTCGTTTGTTAGTGTAATTTAATCAATCCCTGAATGATATATGGGGGTCCTAATAACTCAGCAGAAAAGCAGTAATATGAGCTGGAATATCTTAGATATATTCTACACTGAATGTTATCTCTTTTTCAGTAGTCAGTTCTTTGAATGGTCTAGAAAAATCTAGAAATTAACTAATCTTAACCATTTTACATATAGTCATAGAAAACTTATTCCTTTCTTGTTCTTCTCGTATAAAATAAAATTTAACCTTGGAACCCTTTCTTTGTAATGTATGTGTATGGTTGTGTGGATGAAGAGAAGTGACAGAAGATGAGGCTTTATTCATTTTAGTTTTTCCTGCTGTTTTCCCTTATTACTGGTGTTTCTCCTTCACCTCCTCCTTGGACAGCAGAGAAAGAACACTACAAAAAGCAATCTTTCACACTTAAAAGAAAGCCGATGCCTTGTCCTGGGTGTGTTGTCAGGAAAAAAAATAAGCTGTGTCTCTCCAATAACTGCAAAATTCCTTTGCCCCTAGAGAGGGCTGCTTCCTGTATCTTGGCCAAGTCATGACTTTCTTTCTTTATAAATGCAGCCAGTGTGATCTCCAAAGAGATAAATGATGAACAAGGTGGAGGCTATTTATAGTCTGGCTAGGAAAAACAATTTCATTTAACAAGGATGTCAGTTAAAATAATTAATGTAGATCAAGTGGACATGTGAATAGAGGAGGCTGTTGGAAAGTGATTAAATAGACAGCCTGATCCAGGAAGAAATATACCACTCAAATACTTCGGATTCATTTCTCTCAGTGACCTGGGCATTTATTGGTGAGATGTGCACCCAAGGCTTTGAAAGACCAGGGCAATGCTTTTCTAGATTTCATTAAATGCAGCATACACTCACATTGAACAAAGCAGGTGGGTTTGTGGTTAGAACTTCTGGTCTAATTCAAATTTGCCTCCCCATTTTAGATTTTTCTTTGAGTTTCATTCAGAGATAACAGAGATGTAAATGAAATGTGTGGTCTTTATTTGGCAACAACTTACTGAGTACCTTCTATCATTTTCCTTGGCAATAAACCCTCACATCACACAGATGCTGTCCTTGAATATCATATTAAAAGGAAAACAAGAGAACAGAGAACTAACACAATGCAATTAAGTGTTATGTGAGTCTAACTAAGATTTCACAAGTAAGATATAGCAGCCTGTGTAGGTGTGGTCAGAAAGGAATATATAGAAGAAATTGGGCCTTGAATAAAAGAGTATATACTAGATCTCTTGATGAGCTTGAGAAATAAGGCAATGTCATTACAAGCACACTCAGGTGGTCCTCCACTGGAGGTGAGCCTGGGAGACTCCCATCTAACTCCTAAAATGGCCATCCAAAACCTGGGTGTGACTCAAAACAGCCAAAGCTGAAGTATGTGAAGAGTTTGGAAAACTAGTTTTAGCCAACCAAAGTGCAGTGAACTGGGGTCTCATCTCTCCACTCTGGTTTAACTGAATGCTGAAGAAGTCATAATATCATAGCTACCTGATTACAGGGCAGTGGAAATCAGAAAACTCAAACTTTTTTGTTTTACAATTTGGCTTTACTCCTATGCACGTATCTCCATAGTGAAGTAGAAACAATTATTTCAGAACTATTTATTCTTTAACAGTTGTTATTTCCATCTCTAATGATTCTTTAATTTTAGAAAAGAATCTACAGCCTTTTGCAGGAGGTTCTTTGTCAGTTTGTGGGACGTGATAGCAGCATGCTCTTCATTTCACATTGGCTAGGTGGCCTGATAAACAGGACATCCCTTATTCTTAAAGACAAGAATAACTAGAGCAAACATGCAACTCTGCTAAGGAAGCTGAACCAAATAGCACTGAAAGGACTTTACAATGTTGGAATTCTGATTCTTTAATTCATGACTGACACTGTCAAATAAGTATCAATAAAGACATGTGTAGATTTCTTTGTAGACTCCATAACTGCAAAGAGAGGGAAGTTCCAGAGTTGGTATGGCACATCTGAGTGAGGAGGGAGATCAGACTCACAGCCTGGGAGTCAAACATTCCATCTACACTTCTGTAGTCTCATGGGCAAGTTATTTAAGTCTCTGCCTCAGCTTCACCAACTACAAATAACATCTATTGTAGCAGATTACACTTAGGTAAAGTAAAACAGTATATACAAGTAAACGAACAATAATAGATGCTTCCTAAATATTAGCTACCTGCCTACTTAGCCTAGAAATCTGTCAAAGAGGGAATTGACTGAGTGTCTTGAAAGTCAAGAAAATTGAAGCCATGAAGTTTCTGAGTGCTAATACACACTCTCATCTGGACAGGAATTTATCTTGGATCTGGCTTCCAAATTCCTGCATGGAGTGAGCATTTTTATTAAATAACCTCTAATAATTTCAAAGTCTAAGATATCTAATTCTGGTACAATATCTTGAGCTAAAAAGATTGGCTGACTTACCCAAAGACACAGAAAATAATTACAATTTTTGAATTAGAAGTCAGATCTCTAGACCTTTAATCCAAAGTACTTCTTCCAAATATAATAAGCACAGGAGAGTTAAAGGCAATTCTATGAATCTAGTCCTCTGTCCTCCCTCTCCTGACCTCTTACACTCTGTAGGAGGTTATCAGATGTGGCCTGTCCACAGCAGAGGACATGTTTCTATCTTGAGAAAAGTTTTCTTGATGTGAGGAGAGTTGGAGTTCACCAAGCCCAGCCTCAACAGGTGGAAACCTCAGAATCAAAAGTTAAGAACGTGGAACGCCAAGTCTACACTGCCTCGAGCTGAATTGCAATGTGGGTCATGAAGCAGGATTTCAAAGTTTAGTGGAGGTTCGATTAGAAAAAGAGCAGATTTGGAACAAATGAGGGGGTAACAAAGAAACTGCAATAAGACCCCTAAAGCCCATGTCTGGATGTGTTAGACTGGTTTAAAGAACCAACGAAACAGGCAAACACACACAGTGATGTTTGTTTTAGTGGGAATTGTTTTAAGCAGGCTGTTTCCTCTTAAACTAAGGAAATTGCTTGTTAATGAGAAAACTGAGGTTCTAAAATAGGGGAACTGTGGGGCACCTTCAAGATGGCGAAGGAGTAAGACATGGAGATCACCTTCCTCCCCACAAATACATCAGAAATACATTTACATGTGGAACAACTCCTACAGAACACCTACAGAATGCTGACAGAAGACCTCAGACTTCCCAAAAGGCAAGAAACTCCCCACGTACCTGGGTAGGGTAAAAGAAAAAAGGAAAAACAGAGACAAAAGAATAGGGACGTGACCTGCACCTCTGGGAGGGAGCTGTGAAGGAGGAAGCGTTTCCACACACTAGGAAGCCCCTTCACTGGTGGAGACAGGGGGAGTGGGGGTGTGGGGGAAGCTTCAGAGCCTCGTTGGAGACCGCAACAACAGGGGTGCAGATGGCAAAGTGGAGATTCCTGCACAAACGATTGGTGTCGACCAGCACTCACCAGCCTGAGAGGCTTGTCTGCTCACCTGCTAGGGCAGGTGGGGGCTGGGAGCTCAGGCTTCGGCTTCGGGGGTCAGACCCCAGGGAGAGGACTGGAGTTGGCTGCGTGAACACAGCCTGAAGGGGGCTAGTGCACCAAAACTATTTGGGAGGGAGTCCGGGAAAAAGTCTGAAACTGCCTAAGAGGCAAGAGACAATTGTTTCGGGGTGCTTGAGGAGAGGGGATTCATAGAACCACCTAAATGAACTCCAGAGAGGGGCACGAGCCGCGGCTATCAGCGCAGACACCAGAGACGGGCAAGAGACGCTAAGGTTGCTGCTGCAGCCACCAAGAACCCTGTGTGAAAGCACAGGTCACTATCCACACACACACACACACACACACACACACACACACACACACACACACACACACACCAGGAGCCTATGCAGCCAGACACTGCCAGGGTCCCATGATCCAGGGACAAATTCCCTGGGAGAACACACAGCGCACCTCAGGCTGGTGTAGCGTCACACCAGCCTCTGCCACTGCAGGCTTGCCCTGCATTCCGTACCCTTAGCTCCCCTGGCCTGAGGGAGCCAGAGCCCCCTAATCAGCTACTCTGTTAAACCATCCTGTCTGGGTTGGAAACAGAGGCCCTCAGGTGACCTACATGCAGAGGTGGAGCCAAATCCAAAGTTAAACACCAGGAGCTGTGTGAACAAAGAAGAGAAATGGAAATTTCTCACAGCAGCCTCGGAAGCAGCGGATTAAATCTTCACAATCAACTTGAAGTACCCTGCATCTCTGGAATACCTGAATAGACAACGAATTATCCCAAAATTGAGACAGTGGACTTTGGGAGCAACTGTAGACTTGGAGTTTGCTTTCTGCATCTAAATTGTTTCTGGTTTTATGCTTATCTTAGTTTAGTATTTAGAGCTAATTATCACTGGTAGATTTGATTATTGACTCAGTTGCTCTCTTCATATATATATATATATATATATATATATATATATATATATATAAATTTTCTCTTTTTGTGAGTGTGTATGTGTATGCTTCTTTTATTTTAGTATATTTTTTAGCACTTGTTATCATTGGTGGATTGTTTTTTTTTGGTTTGGTTGCTGTCTTCTTTCTTTCTCTCTATCTTTTTCTTATTACTTTTATATTTTTAATTTGTTTTCTATTTTAATAACTTTATATTATTTTCTTTCTTTCTTCATTTCTTTCTTCCTTCATTTCTTTCTTTCTTTCTTTCTTCCTTTTCTTCCTCCCTTTTATTCTGAGCCATGTGGCTGACAGGGTCATGGTGCTCTGGTCAGGTGTTGGACCTGAGCCTATGAGGTGGGAGAACAGAGTTCAGGATATTGGTCCACCAGAGACCTCCTGGCCCCACATAATATCAAATGGCAAAAGCTCTCCCAGAGATCTCCAACTCAATGCTAAGACCTAACTCCACTCAACAACCAGCAAGCGACAGTGCTGGACACCGTATGCCAAACAATTAGGAAGACAGGAACACAACCCCAGCTATTAGCAGATAGCTGCCTAAAATTATAATAAGCTCACAGACACCCCAAAACACACCACTGGACGTGGTCCTGCCCACCAGAAAGACAAGATCCAGCCTGATCCAACAGAACACAGGCACAAGTCCCCTCCACCGGGAAACTTACACAACCCACTGAGCCAACATTTTGTGTCTGCCGGGAGCGGACACAAAAAACAACGGGAACTATGACCCTGCAGACCGCAAAAAGGAGAGCACAAACACAGTAAGTTAAGCAAAATGAGAAGTCAGAGAAATACACAGCAGATGAAGGAGCAAGGTAAACACTCACCAGACCAAAAAAATGAAGAGGAAATAGGGAATCTACCTGAAAAAGAATTTAGAGTAATGATAGTAAAGATGATCCAAAATCTTGGAAATAGAATGGAGAAAATACAAGAAACATTTAACGAGGACCTAGAAGAACAGAAGAGCAAACAAACAATGACAAACAACACAACAAATGAAATTAAAACTACTCCAGAAGGAATCAATAGCAGAATAACTTAGGCAGAAGAACGAATAAGTAACCTGGAAGATAAAATAGTGGAAATAACCAATGCAGAGCAGAATAAAGAAAAATGAATAAAAAGAATTGAGGACAATCTCAGAGACCTCTGGGACAACATTAAACACACCAATATATGAATTACAGGGGTACCAGAAGAAGAAGAAACAAAAAAAGGGACTGAGAAAATATTTGAAAAGATTATAGTTGAAAACTTTCCTAATACGAGTAAGGCAATAGTCAATCAAGTCCAGGAAGCACAGGGAATCCCATACAGGGTAAACCCAATGAGAAATATCCCAAGACACATGTTAATCTAACTATCAAAAATTAAATGCAAAGAAAAAATATTAAAAGCAGCAAGGGAAAAGCAACAATTAACATACAAGGGAATCCCCATAAGCTTAACAGCTAATGTTTCAGCAGAAACACTGCAAGCTATAAGGTAGTGGCAGGACATATTTAAAGCGATGAAACGGAAAAACTTAAAACCAAGGTTACTCTACCCAGCTAGGATCTCATTCAGATTTGACAGAGAAATTAAAACCTTTACAGACAAGCAAAAACTAAGAGAATTCATCACCACCAAACCAGCTCTAAAACAAATGCTAAAAGAACTTCTTTAGGCAGGAAACACAAGAGAAGGAAAAGACCTACAATAACAAACCCAAGACAATTAAGAAAATGGTAATAGGAATATACACAATGATAGCTACCCTAATTGTAAATGGATTAAATGCTCCAACCAAAAGACATAGATTGGCTGAATGGATACAAAAACAAGACCCATTCATATGCTGTCTACAAGAGACCCACTTCCGATCAAGGGACACATACAGACTGAAAAGGAAAGAATGGAAAAAAGATATTCCATGCAAATGGAAATCAAAAGAAAGCTGGAGTAGCAATTCTGGTATCAGACAAAGTAGACTTTAAAATAAAGACTATTGCATGAGACAAAGAAGGACACTACATAATGATTAAGGTATCAATCCAAGAAGAAGATATAACAATTGTAAATATTTATGCACCCAACATAGAAGCACCTCAATACATAAGGCAAATGCTAATAATCCTAAAAGAGGAAATCGATGGTAACACAATCATAGTAGGGAATTTTAACACCCCACTTTCAGCAATGGACAGATCAAACAAAATAAAAATAAATAATGGAAAACAAGCTTTAAATGATACATTAAGAAGAGGTACTTAATTTATATTTATAGGACATGCCATCCAAGAAAAACAGATTACACTTTCTTCTGAAGGGCTCATGGAAGATTGTCCAGGGTAGATCAAGCCCTGGTAAACTTAAGAAAACTGGAATCATATTAAGTATGTTTTCTGACCACAATGCTATGAGACTAGATCTCAGTTACAGAAAAAAATCTGTAAACATTGCAAATACATTGAAGTTAAACAGTACACTACTAAATAAACAAGAGAAAATTGATGAAATCAAAGAGGGAATCAAAATATACCTAGAAACAAATGACAATGAAAACAGGACAACCCAAAACCTATGGGATGCAGCAAAAGCAGTTTTAAGAGGGAAGTTTATAGCATAGAATCTTACCTAAAGAAGCAAGAAACATCGCAAATAAACAACCTAATCTTACACCTAAAGCAATTAGATAAAGAACAACAACAACAACAACAAAAAAACAAAGTTAGCAGAAGGAAAGAAACCATAAAGATCAGATCAGAAATAAATGAAAAGGAAATGAAGGACAGCATACAAAGATCAATAAAACTAAAAGCTGGCTCTTTGAGAAGATAAAAAAAAAAAGATAAACCACCTGCCAGACTCATCACAAAAGAAAAGGGAGAAGACACAAATCAATAAAATTGGAAATGAAAAAGGAAAAGTAACAACTGACACTGCAGAAATACAAAGGATCATGAGAGATTACTACAAGCAACTATATGCCAATAAAATGCACAACCTGGAGGAAATGGACAAATTCTTAGAAAAGCACAACCTTCCTAGACTGAGCCAGGAAAAAATAGAAAATATAAACAGACCAATCACAAGCACTGAAATTGAAACTGTGATTAAAAAGTTTTCAACAAACAAAAGCCCAGGACAAGAGGGCTTCACAGGCAAATTCTATCAAACTTTTAGAGAAAAGCTAACATGTATCCTTCTCAAAATCTTCCAAAATATAGCAGAGGGAGGAACACTGCCAAACTCATTCTATGAGGCCACCACCACCCTGTTACCAAACCAGACAAAAATGTCACCAAGAAAGAAAACAACAGGTCATTATCACTGATGAACATGGATGCAAAAATCCTCAACAAAATACCAGCAAACAGAATCCAACAGCACATTAAAAGGATCATATACCATGATCAAGTGGGGTTTATCCCAGGAATGCAAGGACTCTTCAATATTGCAAATCAATCAATGTGATAAACCACATTAACCAACTGAAGGAGAAAAAACCTATGATAATCTCAATAGATGCAGAAAAACTTTTGACAAACATCAGCACTGTTTATGATAAAAAAAACTCTCCGGAAAGTAGGCATAGAGGGAGCTTACCTCAACATAGTAAAGGCCATAAGTGCCAAACCCACAGCCAATATCATTATTAATTGTGAAAACCTGAAACCATTGCCTCTAAGATCAGGAACGACACAAAGTTGCCCACTCTCACCACTATTATTCAACATAGTTTTGAAAGTTTTAGCCACAGAAATCAAGGATGAAAAAGAAATAAAAGGAATCCAATCAGAAAAGAAGAAGTAAAACTGTCACTGTTTGCAGATGACATGATACTATACATAGAGAATCCTAAAGATGCTACCAGAAAACTACTAGAGCTAATCAATGAATTTGGTAAAGTAGAAGGACACAAAATTAATGCACAGAAATCTCTTGCATTCCTATACACAAATGATGAAAAGCCTGAAAGAGAAACTAAGGAAACACTCCCATTTACCATTGCAAAAAAAAGAATAAAATACCTAGGAATAAACCTACCTAAGGAGATAAAAGACCTCTATGCAGAAAACTATAAGACACTGATGAAAGGAATTAAGGATGATACAAAAAGATCAAGCTATATACCATGTTCTTGGATTGGAAGAATCAGCATTGTGAAAAAATGACTATAATGTCCAAAGCAATCTACAGATTCAATGCAATCCCTGTCAAAATACCAAGGGCACTTTTCACTGAACTAGAACAAAATATTTCACAATTTGTAAAAGCAATCTTGAGAAAGGAAAATGGAGCTGCAGGAATCAGGTTCCCTGAATTCAGACTATACTACAAAGCTACAGTAATCAAGACAGTATGGTACTGGCACAAAAACAGAAATATAGATCAATGGAACAGGATAGAAAGCCCAGAGATAAACCCACACACCTATGGTCACCTTATCTTTGACAAAAGAGGCAAGAATATGCAATGGAGAAAAGACAGCCTCTTCAGTAAGTGGTGCTGGGAAAACTGGACAGCTACATGTAAAAGAATGAAATTACAATACTCCTTAACACCATACAAAAGAATAAACTCAAAATGGATTAGAGACCTAAATGTAAGGCCACAAACTATAGAACTCTTAGAGGAAAACATAGGCAGATCACTCTATGACATAAACCACAGCAAGATCCTTTTGGCACACCGTCTAGAGAAATGGAAATAAAAACAAAAATTAAAAAATGGGATCTAATGAAGCTTAAAAGCTTTTGCACAGCAAAGGAAAACAAAAATGTGACAAAAAGACAGCCCTCAGAATGGGAGAAAATATTTGCAAATGAAGCAAATGATAAAGGATTAATCTCCAAAATATACAAGCAGCTCATGCAGCTCAATATCAAAAAAAAAAACAAACAAATCATTCCAAAAATGGGAAGAAGACCTAAATAGCCATATCTCTGAAAAAGATATACAGATTGCCAACAAACATATGAAAGGATGCTCAACATCACTAATTATTAGAGAAATGCAAATCAAAACTTCAGTGAGGTATCACCTCACAGAGGTCAGAATGGGCATCATCAACAAATCTACAAAAATAAATGCTGGAGAGGCTGTGGAGAAAGGGAACCCATTTGCACTGTTGGTGGGAATGTAAATTGATACAGCCACTATGGAGAACAGTATGGAGGTTCATTAACAAACTAAAAATAGAACCACCATATGACCCAGCAATTCCATGACTGGGCATATACCCTGCGAAATCATAATTCCTAAAGTGCCATGTACCACAATATTCATTGCAGCTCTATTTACAATAGCCAGGACATGGAAGCAACATAAGTCCATTGACAGATGAATGGATAAAGAAGATGGGCACATATATACAATGGAATATTACTCAGCCATAAAAATAAATGAAATTGAGTTATTTGTAGTGAGGTGGATGAACCTAGAGTCTGTCATACAGACTGAAGTAAGCCAGAAAGAGAAAAAAAAATACCATATGCTAACACATATATATGAATGTAAAAGAAGAAAAATGGTTCTGAAGAACCTAGGGCAGGATAGGAATAAAGACGGAGGCATAGAGAATGAACTTGAGGACATGGGGAGTGGGAAGGGTAAGCTGGGATGAAGTGAGAGAGTGTCATGGACATATATACACTACCAAATGTAAAATAGATACCTAGTGGGAAGCAGCCCCATAACACCAGTAGATCAGCTCAGTGCTATGTGACCACCTAGAGGGGTGAGATAGGGGGAGTGGGAGGGAAACCCAAGAGGGAGGAAATATGGGGATATATGTATATGTATAGCTGATTCACTTTGTTATAAAGCAGAAAGTAACACCCCATTGTGAAACAAGTATCCTCCAATAAAGATGTTAAAAAAAAAATAAAAACTAAAAATAGAACTACCATATGACCGAGCAATCCCACTGCTGGACATTTACCCTGAGAAAACCGTAATTCCAAAAAGTCATGTACCACAATGTTCATTGCAGCTCTATTTACAATAGCCAGGACATGGAAGCAACATAAGTGTTCATTAACAGATTAATGGATAGAGAAGATATGGCATATATATACAATGGAATATTACTCAGTCATAAAAAAGAAACAAAATTGAGTTATTTGTAGTGAGGTGGATGCACATAGAGTCTGTCATACAGAGTGAAGTAAGTCAGAAAGAGATAAAAAATAGCATATTCTAACACATATATATGGAATCTGAAAAAAAAAGGTTCTGAAGAACCTAGGCACAGGACAGGAATAAAGATGGAGACATAGAGAATGGACTTGAGGACACAGGGAGGGGGAAGGGTAAGGTGGGACAAAGTGAGAGAGTGGCATGGAAATATATATACTACCAAATGTAAAATAGATAGCTAGTGGGAAGCAGCCTCATAGCACAGGGAGATCAGCTAGGTTCCTTGTGACCACCTAGAGGGTTGGAATAGGGAGGGGCGAGGGAGACACAAGAGAGAGAAGATATGGGGATATATGTATACGTATGGCTGATTCACTTTGTTATACAGCAGAAATTAACACACCATTGTAAAACAATTGTACTCCAATAAAGTTGTTAAAAAATAAAAATAAATTAAAAAAATAAAATATGGAAACTATATGCAAAAATGAATTGTTTAGGGGCATAAGATACTGTGAAGGTCAAATGTAGATTAGAATGAGAAGTGTCATAGAGGGAAACTCCCATTGATCCAAATATTTCATAGTTATTATGGAAATGGGGAATAAAAAGGAATTAGAAGGGAGCTAGCAAAGATCTTTGTCCAAAACAGAGTCATTTCAAATGATTACTCAGGTCCTCATGTATGTGTCCAAGCTAAAGATTTTATGATCTCCATTTCTTGGAATATTAAAAATTATTTTCATGGGTAGCAAAACATCATCCCTCTTTTAAAATCAAAAAATACAAAAATAGTGTTTAAACAAAACTCTGTAAACTGACATGGATATATTTTTTCAATGACTGATTTAAATTAGTGTCTTCCTGCTAGAGCAAAAAATAAAAATAAATATCATGAAACTAAGGGTTTCCAATTTCACAACTTCCAACCCACACTTTGCCTTACCACCCTGGTTTCCTTTGGAGAATTTGTCTCAGACAGATGGTAGTGAGTTAACAAGTCTAGACTGTGGGAGTATATTTCTGCATTTGCATCTATGTGGTTATATAGAATAATTTTTCACTGAAATGGCATGTATCATTGGGACGAGCTCCAGGACTTTACGACTTCTCCTTCCTCGGTTGAATACAGCATGTGTACAATTTACTCTGACCACTGCAAAATTCCACCACAGCTGGAATGGAGAGCAACAGCTGCTTGCCAGCACACAGCAACAGGGCACAACTGTATAGAATTGTAAATGAAGAGTCAGCCTTCGATAGACACTGCAGGGGGAATTTAAAGCAAGAGGAAGCAATTAGTTGAACTGGAACAGAGCCAGGCAAGTAGGACAAGATTTTCCCCAACTTTAGGAAGAAGGCAATGTGTGATACGTGAGCATGCTGTCGGTCTAGGCTCACAGGCCAAGGCATTAGGAGTAGGGATGAACTGATCATTGGGATCCTCTTTTGGACTAGGAAGGTGGATTGAGTTCCTGATTCAACCAGAATAACTTCATTTTTAAGCCTCTTATCTAAGTACACACCCAGCCCCAACGTTGTTTAGCTTATGAGATCTGATAAGATTACAGTTTGAGAGAGGAGGTCTGTAACACTCTGATAGTGCTTGATTTGGCTTTTAATAGAAATGGACCAAAATGTAGAGAGCTTGTGCATTGGAAGACACAAGATTGGCTAGCTTTTTTTTTTTTTAACATCTTTATTGGAGTGTAATTGCTTTACAATTGTGTGTTAGTTTCTGCTTTATAACAAAGTGAATCAGCTATACATATACATATATCCCCAAATCTCCTCCCTCTTGCATCTCCCTCCCACCCTCCCTATCCCAACCTTCTAGGTGGTCACAAAGCACGGAGGTGATCTCCCCGTGCTGTGCGACTGCTTCCCACCAGCTATCTATTTTACATTTGGAAGTATATATAAGTCCATGCCATTCTCTCACTTCGTCCCAGCTTACCCTTCACTCTCCCCGTGTCCTCGGCTAGCTTTATGGCAGAAGCTTCAGAGCTTCTCTGTGGCAGCTGGAGTGGAGACCTATAAGCTGATTTGGAGTCTTTTCTTTCTAATGGGAGCCACCACACTGTGTTCCTTTAATTACATCACGTCATGTCGTGTCCCGTGTGAAATGACACAGAGGAACACGTGGTGACCTGGGATAACTGTGATGAATTGCATCCCGAACAGAGGCTGGCTTTTATTTATTATTTTTTTTGTGGTACGCGGGCCTCTCACTGTTGTGTCCTATCCCGTTGCAGAGAACAGGCTCCGGACGCGCAGGCTCAGCGGCCATGGCTCACGGGCCCAGCCGCTCCGCGGTATGTGGGATCTTCCCAGTCTGGGGCACGAACCTGTGTCCCCTGCATCGGCAGGCGGACTCTCAACCACTGCGCCACCAGGGAAGCCCCCAGAGGTTGGCTTTGAAAGGCATCTGATGTGACAAAAAAGGTAGTTCCTATGTTTGTGGGAGTCATGTGTGGTTTACCATTACACATCACAAAATATTTAAGGATAAGATTATGTGTGAGCCAACAGAGGCTTTTTGCCAACTTGTATTTTTATTAATGAGGTGCAATAATTTTACACCAAAAACAATAAAAAAATATATAATTATTAAGTAAGTAAAACAGCTTCTGTCAAAGGGATTAATTTCCCATAATCGGATTAATTTCCCATAATCTATCATCTAGATAGAACTAACATCAGAGAGGGGTTCAGTCTAACAGTTGTTTGTTTCCTGAACTTGAGATTAAAAAGGAGCATAGGAGAAAGTAACAATTGTCTAGTTAGCCATCAAGTAGGATTATGTACAGTAAGTTTCTCTGAAATTGTAATAAAAGATAAAAACAAACATCTAGAACCACACTGTACAATATGGTAGTCACATGAGAATATTCAAATGCAAATCAAATAATAAAATTAAAGGGTCAGTTCCTGAGTTGTAGTAGCCACATTTTAAGTGTTCAGTAGTCACATGAGACAAGTGGCTGCTTTATTAGACAGCTCAGATACAGAATATTTTCATCATGGCAGAAAGTTCTAATGGACATCCCTGGATGAAAAGAGAGAAAAAAAGAAATTATCTTTATGTTTCTGATTTCCTCACATATATTGACAAGTAGACTAAATATCTGGGTGATTAAATGCATTTTTTTTCACTTTTTATGCAGATCTTTTCATGACATAGACAAAGTTTCATTTTATTGTGTGAGATTAGATGTTTATTTTCTCTTTGCTTGCCATGATTTGTAAATGATGTTTTCCCACTGAAATGCCCAGAATACAGGTTCCTTTGGAATGCAAATGAGCATCATTTTTAGTAAAACCAGGTTTGGAGTTTAGTTGTTGATGTTTTCAGCAGAATGGAAACGCACACACAGAAAACCACTTTACTGTTCCCTATAAAGAGGCCAGAGTACTGACTTTTTACTTGGGAATGATACACTCTTATAATTTCTAAGTCATGTCATTCACAAGTCTTTTTTTTTTAAATTTAATTTTATTTATTTTTTTATACAGCAGGTTCTTATTAGTCATCAATTTTATACACATGAGTGTATACATGTAAATCCCAATCGCTCAATTCATCACACCACCACCCCCATCTCCCTGCGGCTTTCCCCCCTTGGTGACCATACGTTTGTGCTCTACATCTGTGTCTCTATTTCTGCCCTGCAAACCAGTTCATATGTACCATTTTTCTAGGTATGGTTAATATATATTTTATATATTTCTAGGTATATATTTCTAGGTATGGTTAAATATATATTTTCTAGGCATATATGTGTTAATATATCATATTTGTATTTCTCTTTCTGACTTATTTCACACTGTATGACAGTCTCTAGATCCATTCACATCTCAACAAATGACCCAATTTTGTTCCTTTTTATGGCTGCGTAATATTCCATTATAAATATGTACCACATCTTCTCTATCCATTCGTCTGTCAATGGACATTTAGGTTGCTTCCATGACCTAGCTATTGTAAATAGTGCTGCAATGAACATTGGGGTGCATGTGCCTTTTTGAATTATGGTTTTCTCTGGGTATATGCCCAGTACTGGGATTGCTGGGTCATATGGTAATTCTATTTTTAGTTTTCTAGGGAACCTCCATACTGTTCTCCACAGTGGCTGTAACAATTTACATTCCCACCAACAGTGCAAGAGCCTTCCCTTTTCTCCACACCCTCTCCAGCATTTGTTGTTTGTAGATATTCTGATGATGCCCATTCTAACTGGTGTGAGGTGATATCACATTGAAGTTTTGATTTGCATTTCTCTAATAATTAAGGATATTGAGCAGTTTTTCATGTGCCTCTTTGCCATCTATATATCTTCTTTGGAGAAATGTCTATTTAGGTCTTCTGCCCATTTTTGGATTGGGTTGTTTGATTTTTTTTAATATTGAGCTACATGAGCTGTTTATATATTTTGGAGATTAATCCTTTGTCCATTGATTCATTTGTAAATATTTTCTCCAATTCTGAGGGCTGTCTTTTCATCTTTTTTATGGTTTCCTTTGCTGTGAAAAAGCTTTGAAGTTTCATTAGGTCCAATTTGTTTATTTTTGTTTTTATTTCCATTTCTCTAGGAGGTGGATCAAAAAAGATCTTGCTGTGATTTATGTCAAAGAGTGTTCTTCCTATGTTTTCCTCTAAGAGTTTTATAGTGTCCAGTCTTATATTTAGATCTCTAATCCATCTTGAGTTTATTTTTGTGTATGGTGTTAGGGAGTGTCCTAATTTCATTCTTTTACATGTAGCTGACCAGTTTTCCCAGCACCACTTATTGAAGAGACTGTCTTTTCTCCATTGTATATCCTTGCCTCCTTCATCATAAAATAGTTGACCATAGTTCTTTGGGTTTATCTCTGGGCTTTCTATCTTGTTGCATTGATCTATGCTTCTGTTTTTGTGTGAGTATCATGATTATCTGATTACTGTAGCTTTGTAGTATAGTCTGAAGTCAGGGAGTCTGATTTCTACAGCTCCATTTTTTTCCCTCAAGACTTCTTTGGCTATTCGGAGTCTTTTGTGTGTCTATACAAATTTTAAGATTTTTTGTTCTACTTCTGGAAAAAATGTCATTGGTAATTTTATAGGGCTTGCATTGAATCTGTAGATTGCTTTGGGCAATATAGTCATTTTTCACAATGTTGATTCTGCCAATCCAAGAACATGGTATATCTCTCCATCTGTTGGTATCATCTTTAATTTCTTTCATCAGTGTCATATAGTTTTCTGCATACAGGTCTTTTATCTCCCTAGGTATGTTTATAAATAGGTATTTTATTCTTTTTGTTGCAATGGTAAATGGAAGTGTTTCCTTAATTTCTCTTTCAGATTTTTCATCATTAATGTATAGGAATGCAAGTGATTTCTGTGCATTAATTTTGTATCCTGCAACATTACCAAATTCATTGATTAGCTCCAGTAGTTTTCTGGTGGCATCTTTAGGATTCTCTATGTATAGTAACATGTCATCTGCAAACAGTGACAGTTTTACTTCTTCTTTTCCAATTTGTATTCCTTTTATTTCTTTTTCTTCTGTGGGCCATAGCTAGGACTTCCAAAACTATGTTGAATAATAGTCATGAGAGTGGACATTCTTGTGTTGTTCCTGATCTTAGGGGAAATGCTTTCAGTTTTTCACCATTGAGAATGATGTTTGCTGTGGGTTTTTCATATATGGCCTTTATTATGTTGAGGTAGGTTCCCTCTATGCCCACTTTCTGGAGAGTTTCTATTATAAATGGGTGTTGAATGTTTTCAAAAGCTTTTTCTGCATCTATTAAGATGATCATATGGTTTTTATTCTTCAATTTGTCATAATAGTATATCACATTGATTGATTTGCATATATTGAAGAATCCTTGCATCCCTGGGATAAATCCCACTTGATCATGGTGTATGATCCTTTTAATGTGTTGTTGGATTCTGTTTGCTAGTATTTTGTTGAGGATTTTTGCATCTAAATACAGCAGTGATATTGGTCTGTAATTTTTTTTTTTTTTGTAGTATCTTTGTCTGGTTTTGGTGTCAGGGTGATGGTGGCCTCATAGAATGAGTTTGGGAGTGTTCCTTCCTCCAAAAATTTTTGAAAGTGTTTGAGAAGGATGGGTGTTAGCTCTTCTCTAAATGTTTGATAGAATTCACCTGTGAAGCCATCTGGTCCTGGACTTTTCTTTGTTGGAAGTTTTTTAATCACAGTTTCAATTTAATTACCTGTGATTGGTCTGTTCATATTTTCTATTTCTTCCTGGTTCAGTCTTGGAAGGTTAGACCTTTCTAAGAATTTGTCCATTTCTTCCAGCTTGTCCATTTTGTTGCCATGGAGTTGCTTTTAGTAGTCTCTTAGGATGCTTTGTATTTCTGAGGTGTCTGTTGTAAATTCTCCTTTTTCATTTCTAATTTTATTGATTTGTGTCCTCTCCGTCTTTTTCTTGATGAGTCTGGCTAATGGTTTATCACTTTTGTTTATCTTTTCAAAGCACCTGCTTTTAGCTTTATTGATCTTTGTTATTGTTTTCTTTGTTTCTATTTCATTTATCTCCGGTCTGATCTTTTTGATTTCTTTCCTTCTGCTAACTTTGGGTTTTGTTTGTTCTTCTTTCTCTAGTTCCTTTAGGTGTAAGGTTAGATTTTTTTTTTTTTTTTTGAGATTTTTCTTGTTTCTTGAGGTAGGCTTGTATAGCTATAAACTTCCCTCTTAGATCTGCTTTTGCTGCATCCCATAGGTTTTGGATCATCGTGTTTTCATTGTCATTTGTCTCTAGGTATCTCTTGATTTCCTCTTTGATCTCTTCAGTGATCTATTGGTTATTTAGTAACGTATTGTTTAACCTCCATGTGGTTGTGTTTTTTACGTTTTTTTCCCTGTATTTCATTTCTGATCTCATAGTGTTGTGGTCAGAAAAGATGCTTGATATATCAATTCTCTTAAATTTACTGAGTCTTGATTTGTGACCCAAGCTGTGATATATCCTGGAGAATGTTTCGTGTGCACTTGAGAAGAAACTGTAATCTGCTGTTTTTGGGTGGAATGTCCTATAAATATCAGTTAAATCTATCTGGTCTATTGTGTCATTTAAAGCTTGTGTTTCCTTATTAATTTTTTGTTTGGATGACCTGTCCATTGCTGTAAGTGAGGTGTTAAAAGCCCCCACTATTATTGTGTTACTGTCAATTTCCACTTTTATAGCTGTTAGTATTTGCCTTATGTATTGAGGTACTCCTTGTTGGGTGCATATGTATTTATAGTTGATATATATTCTTGGATTTATCCCTTGATCATTATGTAGTCTCTTGTAAATTTCCTTATTTTAAAGTCTACTTTATCGAATATGAGTATTGCTACTCCAGCTTTCTTTTGATTTCCATTTGCATGGAATATCATTTTCCATCCCATCACTTTCAGTCTATATGTGTCCCTTGGTCTGTAGTGGGTCTCTTGTAGACAGCATATATATGGGTCTTCTTTTTGTGTCCATTCAGCAAGCCTGTGTTTTTGGTCAGAGCATTTAATCCATTCACGTTTAAGGTAATTATCGATGGGTATTTTCCTATAACCATTTTCTTAATTGTTTTGGGATTGTTTTCGTAGGTCCTTTCCTTCTCTTGTCTTTCCCACTTAGAGAAGTTCCTTTAGCATTTTTTGTAGATCTGGTTTCATGGTTCTGAATTCTCTTAGCTTTTGCTTGTCTGTAAAGCTTTTATTTCTCCATCGAATCTGAATGAGATCCTTACTGGGTAGAATAATCTTGGTTGTAGGTCCTTCCCTTTCATCACTTTAATATATCATGCCATTCCCTTCTGGCTTGTAGAGTTTCTGCTGAGAAATCAGCTGTTAACCTTATGGGAGTTCCCTTGTATGCTATTTGTCATTTTCCCATTGCTACTTTCAATAATTTTTCTTTGTCTTTAATTTTTGCCAGTTTGATTACTATGTGTCTCTGTGTGTTTCTCCTTGGGTTTAACCTGTATGGGACTCACTGCACTTCCTGGACTTGGGTGGCTATTTCCTTTCCCATGTTAGGGAAGTTTTCAACTATAATCTCTTCAAATATTTTCTTGGGTCCTTCCTCTCTTCTCCTTCTGGGACCCGTATAATGGGAATGCTGTTGCGTTTAATCTTGTCCCAGAGGTCTCTTAGGCTGTCTTCATTTATTTTCATTATTTTTTCTTTATTCTGCTCCACAGCAGTGAATTCCACCATTCTGTCTTCCAGATCACTTATCTGTTCTTCTGCCTCCATTATTCTACTATTGATTCCTTCTAGTGTAATTTTCATTTCAATTATTGTATTGTTCATCTCTGTTTCTTTGTTCTTTAATTCTTCTAGGTCTTTGTTAAACATTTCTTGCATCTTCTCGATCTTTGCCTCCATTCCTTTTCTGAGGTCGTGGATCATCTTCACTATCATCATTCTGTATTCTTTTTTCTGGAAGGTTGCCTATCTCCACTCCATTTAGTTGTTTTTCTGGGGTTTTATCTTGTTTTTTCATATGGTACATAGCCCTCTTCTTTTTCATCTTGTCTATCTTTCTGTGAATGTGGTTTCTGTTCCACAGGCTGCAGGATTGTAGTTCCTCTTCCTTCTGCTGTCTGCCCTCTGGTGGATGAGGTTATCTAAGAAGCTTGTGCAAGTTTCCTGATGGGATGGACTGTTGGTGGGTAGAGCTGTCTGTTGCTCTGGTGGGCAGAGTTCAGTAAATCTTTAATTCACTTCTGCTGATGGGTGGGGCTGGGTTCTCTCCCTGTTGTTTTTTGGCCTAAGGCAACCCAACACTGGAGCCTACCCTGGCTCTTTGGTGGGGCTAGTGACAGACTCTGGGAGGGCTCACTCCAAGGAGTACATCCCAGAACTTCTGCTGCCAGTGTCTTTGTCCTCAAGGTGACACACAGCCACCCCCCACCTCTGCAGGATACCCTCCAACACTAGCAGGTAGGTCTGATTCAGTCTCCTATGGGGTCACTGCTCCTTCCCCTGTGTCCTGATGTGCACACTATTTTGTGTGTGCCTTCCAAGAGTGGAATCTTTGTTTCCCCCAGTCCTGTCCAAGTCCTGCAGTCAAATCCCACTAGCCTTCAATGTTTGATTCTCTAGGAATTCCTCCCCCTGTTGCCGGACCCCAGGTTGGGAAGTCTGACGTGGGGCTCAGAACCTTCACTCCAGTGGGTGGACTTCTGTGGCATAAGTGTTCTCCAGTCTGTGAATCACCCATCCAGCAGTTATGGGATTTGATTTTACTGTGATTGTGCCCTTCCTACCCTCTCATTGGGGCTTCTCCTTTGTCTTTGGATGTAGGGTATACTTTTTGGTGAGTTCCAGTGTATTCCTGTCGATGATTGTCCAGCAGCTAGTTGTAATTCTGGTGTTCTCACAATAGGGAGTGAGAGCACATCCTTCTACTCTGCCATCTTGGTTCAGGGTCCAATATCTTTATGTATTGACTGCATCTCTCACTGTAAAGTAGGTGAGTAAGGTCTTTGCCTCTTTCATGCAGTGTTTTATTTCCAGAAGAGCAGGATCAGGCAGAAAGTCCCAGCCCTCAGACCTGTGGCATGGTTACAGTTCTCTGTGCATAAGGATCTGTCCCTTTTTTTTCTTAGAGGCTATACACAGGCTCCTGAGGTGTCAGTCTCACGTCTGCCAAGGTACAAGGCCAGAGCAACTCAAAACACGCCGTTTCTTTGTCACAGGGGTCAGCTGTCCTTCCTGGCAGCAACCAGGGTCCAGAAATCTTCCCAGGAGACCTTCACTACCAGTACCTGGTGTCTCTCCAGTGAAGAACAGCTTCAGAGTATTGCTCTCTCTTTCTGACCCAGCCCAAGTGCCATCACGCTGTGATGGAGCAGCTGGCTTCTTTACCAAGTCCCTCAATCAGGAAATGCTTTCTTCTTGTGAACACCACAGGAGATGCTCCCAGGGCCTGGTCTGGGTAGGTGAAATATGGGGCTTCCCACAAAGGGAAGCAAGGAATGCTGGAGCCTTCAGGGTGCACTTTGTAGTGATGAATGTGAGAGGACAGGAAAAGTAAGGCTTAGTTCAGATATTGGGGCAAGGGGAGGATGCCAGCGGATGTGGTAAACATACCACATATTCTCATTCACGAATCTTAATCCTCAAAGTACACGTTACCAATAATGTAAAAACAGCAGTCCATTTTTCTCACCCAAATATAAATAATATTTATACTTTTTAAAAAGTTATTTGTAAAATATCCCTCCATACAATAAAAAATATTTTTTTCGAATTAATGTCCAAGAAAGAAAAACAATATGAAATTCCACATTCTTTATATATATATATATATATATATATATATATATATATATATATATATATATATATATATATAATCCCAAAAAACCTTTGTGAAATGGTTAGGGAAAGTATTTTTCCCAGTATCACATCTAGCAAAAAGAGTCCCCCTCTCATCTCCCGTGAAGCTAAGTCAACAGTAATGGCATTACTTACTGACAGAGCCAGGACTAGAAAACAGATACTCTGACACAGATACCAGGATCCTTTCTAAGTAGACTGCTTTTCCCACCTTGAATCCAGCTTGGGGAATCTCAGGAATGCAGAAAAAAATAGGGTTTTATGAATTGAGCAATGAATAACTGCCAGCTGTTTTCTTCAAACTCCCTGCTCTGAATGGTTTAGGCAAACAAGGGTACTGCTTTTTTCCTGAAATTCATTATTGTCAATAATTTTATTTCATTACTAAACTGCAGCTAGCTTTTTAATTTTCCAACAAGTATGGGAAACTACATGATTTACTGTGCTTTTAATATTTTATAATTACAAGCTAGAAACAGTTGGGATGTGGTGGGTAAGGGTGAAGGATTGTACTGTAGCTGGAAAAAAAATCAATACCTGCTCCCGAGATAGGGTACTTGACCAGAAAGGATATTGCAAGATACAAAAAACACAGATATGAAATACTATTTCTCTGAAGTTTTTTTTTTTTTTTTTAATCTTCCTGCATCAGCAGCACCAAACACAGATCAGATAGACCTACAGAGGCACTGTAATTCATTGTTGATTTCTTAAGATTACATAAATTTGTATGCATTGTAAATTACATATAAGTTCCTGAGATACCTCCTCTTTCTGGTAATTAACATTCTTTTAAAAATTGAAATATGCTGTAAAAATGAACTGATGGAACATTACATGGTAGCCTATTTAATCTTCCATTCTTTGTCTAGTAAATTTGGCCAAGTTATTTAATCTCTTTGGGCTTCAGTTAACTCATTGAGGTAATATAATCTGAATATTAATCCTTAGATCCCATCTCTACAATTCTGTGACTTTATAATTTTCTAAGTTGACTATTCCTTCTCTGTCTCATCTTGTTTTTAGGAAATGTTGACACTCAATCGGGAATCTCATGCAGACTCTTATGCCTAGATTTTCACCAGCACACACCGTACAATGCTTCCTCAGTCAATTCTACCTCCCCAGCAACTTCTGCAGCCTGAGCCTGTCCAGTTCTAAAGGACAAGTCGAATGTCAAACACTGACCTCTCCCTCCTTGCTCTGCTTCTCTGAGATTATACTCTCAGATCAAAATAAATTCTGGCCTATTAACCTAAATGTCATGGAATAGTACCTTGTTAAGTATGGAAGGCAACAAAGACACTTTCTTTGACCAAATTTTAGTCTAGCTTCTCTGAGCCCTATTTTCAACTATGCCTAGACTTTGGCCATCATGGCCCTGCTGGGCCTGCCTACCTCAGTTTTAACAGGAAGACTGCCAAGTCAGTTTAATGAGAATTCATCCCCCTACACACACTCTTGATATCTGGTCATCCTGGCCTGCCTTCAACAAAATACCGTTATTTCAGCAAGAATCTCCTATCCTTTGGGGATATTTCTCTTAGTAATTTTTCATCCACTGACGCAGGCCCCCATTCTGCTTATTGGCTTTATATCCCACCTGTCCTTTATGTACATAGAATTAAACCCAGTTCCATACTGAGGTCTCTTTTTTTCCTGTTGAAATAGCTTCTGAATAAAATCTGTGTCTATTGCTTTAACTACAGTTTGGTTCTGGTTATATTTGACAAAGAGATATTAATTATCTGACAATCAAATTATTTTACAGATGAAGAAATCAAAACCCAGAAAACATTAATGATTGTCCAATGCTTTTAATCCAATTAAAGATATACCCAGAATTAAATAAGACCTCCTGATTACTGTCCGATGTTTCTTCTCTTAGAGTACGTACCTTATCCATTTCTTAACTTCTATTCTGGATATATTCTTGATGTTCCTTATGTCTCTAATAGGTAAAAATTCCTCAAGGCATACTCTCTCCAAATATACTTACATTTTGGTTGATACATAAACTCTTTCAATAGAGTAGAGTGGTGAAAACTGGTCTTTGAGAGCCCTGCCACCCTTTTCCTATGATAGTGAGAGTGTCACCTAGAATATGAGCACATGATTGGCCAGGCATTAAGCACTGTCAGCTAGGTGCCCTTTATTTCTCCATTAATATTTATTTTTTTTATAATGCTGAGAGCATTTGGGTTGCTTACCTAATTCTCTCACATTTTGTTTCACCACGTATATAGAGGAAGAATATTTTAGTAATCTATTTATGGTTTAGTAAGAGTATTAGTCATTGGACCACAATCAATCATTTCATTGCTTGGAATGTTACATGTTAGAGCTAAAATGGACTTTGGTGAACATGACTTCTGGCTACCTCTTTTTATGTAAGTGAATCCTGAATCTTAGGTAACTCCCTTCATTCACTCTCCAGCTACCTATGTGCAGCACTCTGTTTTCCATGTGAAGGCGGCCATGCAAGCAAATGATCTAGAAGACCTGACTGGTTGAGTGGATGGATGGGTGAAGCTTATGCCTTGCATCTTTCATTTTCCCTATAGTAGAAATATTAATTTATGCTGTCTAACAGACTCCTTTAATGAAAAAGCAACATATTCTGAAATGACCAGCCAGTTAGGTTTAGAGATTCAATCTGTGTAGAGTAAACAAAGGTGAATTTTCAACTTCTCTGACTGGCCTGATTTAAAAAAAAAAAAAAAAAGAGTGTGCTAAATGTGGAGATAAGATGAAAAAACTGACAGGAATAACTAACAGCATATATGTGATGAACATAAAGTAAAGGTCAGAGGTGAAAATCAAAATTAAATATAGGAATAATTAAAGAAAGATAAAATATAATAAATATACCCATGACTTAGGGTTGGATTACATTGTAAACAAAGAGCAGTTTACTTTTAGTCAAGGTATTTGTCAAATGCATTTTATTGTTTATAACTGATGATTGCCACTTCCTCCACAATTTCTTCAATTCCATACCTTTAAGTTGAAAGCAAGGCATTAATCCAATGCCTGATATATGTGCCCCCATGGTCTGAAACTCTTGAGGCTGTACATTCATTACTCCACACCTGGATGTGGAGGAAATTCTCCTGCATTTCCTAGGCCGTGTTGGTCACTGGATCCACTGTTCCCCACTGCACTCTATGCAAACCTCTAAATTTTTACTGTATTATATAATTTTCTCATAAACTCCTATATTTCTTATATACTATATTGCAATAATATTTTACATGCTTTTCTCTTTTACTATACTATAATTTATTCATGGGTAAGTCTAGATTTTATTTGTATTTTTTTATCCACATGACGTCAAGGAATAGTTCTGGTTATTTGGCCCTTCACCACCTGCAGAGTCCCCACAACAATCTCCAGATATGATTTCTACAAATCCAACAGATCTTAATATTAGCCCATCTGAAAGAGAGAATAAGCCAGAGAGAAGATAATCATATCGAAATAATAGAACATAAGAATTCAAGTTCAATGAAACAGATGTCATGAAGAAAATATAAAAGAATTTATTTTTTTAAAAAAATCTTCAGAATATATTGAAAACCTACCTATTGGAAAACACCTGGGGGTTGGAGTAATCATTAAAAAAAGATCCTTTTGAATGCATTAATTATATTAAGATACAGTTCATAAAACTACTTAGGCTAAAATAAAAAGTTTTCCTATTGTATTGAAGCCAGAGTGGTAAGTGATCAGAGTCTGGGAATACTATTGGAGCAAGTATTGTTTCCTGACACCTGGAGATTTTGGAATTAATAACACTTTGATAAAACTAAATTAGGCTTTATGTCCATAAGAGTGGGTTGAACCTGATGTATACTCTCTGTCCTGCACAAATCCAGAATTTTGAAGGAGTTACACTTTCAGTGACACTATAAGCTAGAAAAAAATCCACATGTTAGGAAAATATGTCAGAAGTAAAGCCTACCTATTTCCATGGTGCTTCTAGATGAAAAAGTTTTAAGAATAATAAAATAATTATTATATTAATAAAATATAATCATAGAAGACTCATAATTTATTATATTAAAATTTAATATATAAATTTTATCTAATAATTTGTAATAATACAACTCTATTGGCATAGAGTTGCTTGTAGTAATCTCTCATGATCTTTTGTATTTCTGCAGTGTCAGTTGTTACTTCTCCTTTTTCATTTCTAATTCTATTGATTTGAGTATTTTCCCCTTTTTCTTGATGAGTCTGGCTAATGGTTTATCAATTTTGTTTATCTTTTCAAAGAACCAGCTTTTAGTTTTATTGATCTTTGCTATCATTCAAAATAGAAAATATTAACAGACCAATCATAAGCACTGAAACTGAAACTGTGATTAAAAATCTTCCAATAAACAAAAGCCCAGGACCAGATGGCTTCACAGGCGAATTCTATCAAACATTTAGAAAAGAGCTAACACCTATCCTTCTCAAACTCTTCCAAAGTTTGAGAGGGGAACACTCCCAAACTCATTCTACGAGGCTACCATCACTGTGACACCAAAACCAGACAAAGATATCACAAAGAAAGAAAATTACAGGCCAATATCACTGATGAACATAGATGAAAAAAATCCCCAACAAAATACTAGCAAACAGAATCCAACAGCACATTAAAAGGATCATACACCATGATCAAGTGGGGTTTATTCCAGGAATACAAGGATTCTTCAATATACACAAATCTGGCTTCCCTGGTGGCACAGTGGTTGAGAGTCTGCCTGCCATTGCAGGGAACATGGGTTTGTGCCCCAGTCTGGGAAGATCCCACGTGCTGCCAAGCAGCTGGGCCCATGAGCCATGGCCGCTGAGCCTGCGCGTACAGAGCCTGTGGTACACAACAGAAGAGGCCACAACAGTGAGAGGCCTGCGTACCACAAAAAAAATAATAATAATAAAAAAATAAATAAATATATATATATATATATATATATATATATATATATATACACAAATCAATCAACGTGATACACCATATTAACAAATTGAAGGAGAAACACCATATGATCATCTCAATAGATGCAGGGAAAGCTTTCAACAAAATTCAATACCCAATTATGATAAAAATCCTGCAGAAAGTAGGCATAGAGGGAAATTTCCTCAAAATAATAAAGGTCATATATGACAAGCCCACAGCCAACATTGTCCTCAAAGGTGAATAACTGAAACCATTTCCACTAAGATCAGGAACAAGACAAGGTTGACCACTCTCACCACTCTTATTCAACATAGTTTTGGAAGTTTTAGCCACAGCAATCAGAGAAGAAAAGGAAATAAAAGGAATCCAAATCGGAAAAGAAGAAGTAAAACTGTCACTGTTTGCAGATGACATGATGCTATACATAGAGAATCCTAAAGATGCTATCAGAAAACTACTAGAGCTAATCAATGAATTTGGTAAAGTAGCAGGATACAAAATTAGTGCACAGAAATCTCTTGCATTCCTATACACTAATGGTGAAAAATCTGAAACTGAAATTAAGGAAACACTCCCATTTACCATTGCAATGAAAAGAATAAAATATCTAGGAATAATCCTATCTAAGGAGACAAAAGACCTGTATGCAGAAAATTATAAGACACTGATGAAAGAAATTAAAGATGATACAAATAGATGGAGAGATATACCATGTTCTTGGATTGGAAGAATCAACATTGTGAAAATGACTCTACTACCCAAAGCAATCTACAGATTCAATGCAATCCCTATCAAACTATCACTGGCATTTTTCACAGAAATAAAACAAAAAATTTCACAATTTGTATGGAAACACAAAAGACCCCGAATAGCCAAAGCAATCTTGAGAACGAAAAATGGAGCTGGAGGAGTCAGTCTCCGTGACTTCAGACTATACTACAAAGCTACAGTAATCAAGACAGTATGATACTGGCACAAAAACAGAAAGATAGATCAATGGAACAGGATAGAAAGCCAAGAGATAAACCCACGCACATATGGTCACCTAATCTTTGATAAAGGAGGCAAGAATATACAGTGGAGAAAAGATGACCTCTTCAATAAGTGGTGCTGGGAAAACTGTACAGGTACATGTAAAAGTATGAGATTAGATCACTCCCTAACACCATACACAAAAATAAGCTCAAAATGGATTAAAGACCTAAATGTAAGGCCAGACACTATAAAACTCATAGAGGATAACATAGGCAGAACACTCTATGACAAAAATTACAGCAAGATCCTTTTTGACCCAACTCCTAGAGAAGTGAAAATAAAAACAAAAATAAACAAATGAGACCTAATGAAAATTAAAAGCTTTTGCACAGCAAAGGAAACCATAAACAAGACCAAAAGATATCTTTCAGAATGGGAGAAAATATTTGCAAATGAAGCAACTGACAAATGATTAACCTCCCAAATTTACAAGCAGCTCATGCAGATCAATAACAAAAAAAACAAAAAAACCCAATCCAAAAATGGGCAGAAGACCTAAAATGACATTCCTCCAAAGAAGATATACCGATTGCCAACAAACACATGAAAGAATGCTCAACATCATTAATCATTAGAGAAATGCAAATCAAAACTACAATTAGAAATCATCTCACACAGGTCAGAATGGCCATCATCAAAAAATCTAGAAGAAGTAAATTCTGGAGAGGGTGTGGAGAAAAGGGAACACTCTTGCACTGCTGGTGGGAATATAAATTGATACAACCATTATGGAGAACAGTATGGAGGTTCCTTAAAAAAATACAAATAGAACTACCATATGACCCAGCAATCCCACTACTGGGCATATACGCTGAGAAAACAGTAAGTCAAAAAGTCATGTACCAAAATGTTCATTGCAGCTCTATTTACAATAGGCAGGAGATGGAAGCAACCTAAGTGTCCATCATCGGACGAATGGATAAAGAAGCCGTGGCACATATATACAATGGAATATTACTCAGCCATAAAAAGAAATGAAATTCAGTTATTTGTAGTGAAGTGGATGGACCTAGAGTCTGTCATACAGAGTGAAGTAAGTCAGAAAGAGAAAGACAAATACCGTATGCTAACACAGATATATGGAATCTAAGAAAAAATAAAAACGTCATGAAGAACCTAGGGTTAAGACGGGAATAAAGACTACAGACCTACTAGAGAATGGACTTGAGGATATGGGGAGGGGGAAGGGTAAGCTGTGACAAAGTGAGAGAGTGTCATGGACATATTTACACTACCAAACGTAAAACAGATAGGTAGTGGGAAGCAGCCGCATAGCACAGGGAGATCAGTTCATTGCTTTGTGACCACCTAGAGGGGTGGGATAGGGAGGGTGGGAGGGAGATTCAAGAGGGATGAGATATGGGAGCATATGTATATGTATAACTGATTCACTTTGTCATAAGGCAGAAACTAACATGTCATTGTAAAGCAATTATACTCCAATAAAGATGTTAAAAAATAAAAAAAAATAAAATAATAAAACTGCTCTAAACAAAAAGACATATATAGATACACACATAGACATAAAATATAAATATATATATATATATGTGTATCTATACATACCTTCTTTATGTATATAAAAAAGTTATTCCACACTAACACTCATCTAAAGAAAACTGGAATGTTCATTTTGATATCACACAATGTATATTTCAAAGCAATAATGTTACCAGAGATAAGCATAATGATAAATGAGTTGATCAAGAGGACATAAACCAAAGTTGATTCTTTGAGACAATCAATAAAATGGATAACATTCTAGTTTTATTAGGAAAAAGAACAAGATGGAGAGGGGAGACACAAATTATCAATATCAGGAGTAAGAGAGGTAACATCACTATACATTTTACAGATATTTAAAGGATAACAAAGATATATTGTAAACAACTTCATGCCTGTAAACTGGACAACTCAGATTAAGTGGAAAATTTCATTGAAAAACAAGAACTACCAAAAGTGTTCTCTATAGCTAATAAACTAAATAATCTTATTTATAATAAAAATATTAATTTTGTATTTTGAAACTTTCCAACAAAGAAACCTACAGGCCCAGATAACTACCTTGGTAAATTCTACAAAATATTTAAGAAAGAATTATGCTAATTTTACACAACTCATGTAAAAAATTGAGGGTGACTCTTGCTCAGCAAGGTTAGCATTACTTTGATGCTAAAACGAGACAAAGACTTACAAAGTAGAAAACTACAAATAAATATCTCTCAATGCAAAGATTCAAGATAAACTTTTAGTAATTCCTACAATATATGATATGAGAATGAAAATATACCATGATCAAGCGTATTTTATCTCATGTATTGATGGTTGGTTTAATATTTGAAAATAAATGATTCAATTCACAAAATTAAGAAAATAAAAAGTAAACTCATATAAGCATCTAAGTAGACACACCTGAAAATTTTCAACATCTATTCTTGATAAAGTCTGTGAGAAAACTAGGAGTAGAAGGAAACTTCCTCAACCTAATAAAGGTTATCTATGAAAAATTTCATACTTAACAGTAAAAGACTGAATACTTTTCTCTTAGGATAAAAAACAAAATAGGGATGCCACCTCTCAGAATTTCTATTCCACATTGTACCGGAAGTTCTAGTCAGTACAATAACACAAGTAAAAGAAATAAATGCACCTGATTAAAAAGAAAAAAAATGTTAAATCTTTTTTTATTTGCAGATAAAATATAAATATGGAAAAAGTCTGATAATACCTACAAAATGTTACTAAAACAAATATGTATATTTAGTAAGGTTGCCACGCAGAAGAATCACATCCAAGAAACAATTTTACTTTTACATACTGGCAACAAAAATTGAGAAATTTAAAACTTAAATTATCATTTACTATATTGCCAAAAATGTAAAATACTTAGGGTTAAATCTGGCAAAAGATTTATAACACCTGTATGCTAAAAACTAAAAAATCCTGAGTAAAATTAAAGAACACATAGACAAAAGGAGAGATGCTTTGCCAATAAGTCAGAAAACTTCCCACAAATTAGTGTATAGATTCAATACAATCCAAGTAAAAATTCCAGAATTGCTGTAATAATTGACAAGCAAAACCTAAAATTTCATAGAAATGCAAAAGCCCTAGAACACCCAAAACAACTTTCAAAAAGAAGAGTAAATTTAAAGGACTAAAACTACCTGAATTCAAGGCTTATTATAAATCTACAATTATCAAGATAGTGTGGTCTTGATGAAGAGATAGACACATAGATTTAATGATCAAAAGAGAGTCTGGAAGTAGACCCACACGTATATGGAGAACTGATTTTCATACAAGGCACAAAGGCAATTCAGTGGAGAATGGATAGCTTTTTCAACAAATTGTGCTAGAAAAATTGGATATTACTTACAAAGAATTGAACGTTGATTATTATCTTATACCATATACAAAAGCTAACTCAAAATTAATCATAGAATTAAAAAAAAACCCTGAAAAGTATGAAACATTTACAACATAGAGCTCCTTTGTGATCTGAGATTAGGCAAACAGTTAGATTTAATACAAAAGAACAAAATATAAAAGACAAATTGGTAAATTGGAACTGATCAAAATTAGGAACCTAGGCTCCTTGATACATACTGCTAAGAGAACTAAAACACAAGCCTAATTTTCTGTTGGCAGAGAATAATTGCAAGACATATCTCTAGTACAAGACTTTTATTTAAAATACAAAAAGAACTCTTGGAATTCAATAATAAGAATGGGAACAATCAAATAAAAATATGGACAAATGGTTTGAACATGAACTTCACCAAAAAAGATGCACAGGTGACAAATGAGTACAGGAAAAAAATGCTTAATACCATTTGCCATTAGGAAAATGCAATTTAAAACCACAATGAGAAACCTCTATACACCTGTATTAGAATGTCTAAAATTAGGAAGAGGCTGATCATGTGATAGAACTGAACTCTCATACACTGCTTGTGGGGATATGGAACAATACAACTATTTGGGAAATTGTTTGGCAGTTTTCTAAAGAGTTAAACATTCATCTACCATATGACCAAGACATCCCACTCCCAGGTATCTACCCACGAGAAGTGATGAAATCATATGTCCACATAGGGACTTTACATGAATATTTATATTATCTTTATTTGTAACAAACAAAAAACTTATGCAATCCATATGTCCCTCAAAAGGTGAATGGTGAAACAAATTGTGGTATCTCTACACAATGGTATACCACTTGTGAATAAAAAAGAATGAGGTATTGATGCAGGCAACAACATCAGTGGATCTCAAAATAATTGTGCTGAGTGAAAGAAACCAAATAATAAAGAATACTTTATTCTTTATTTATACATTTTATTCTTTATTCTGAAGAATAGATGAACCCAGTGGGGCAGGAAAAAGGAATTACATATGAGCACAAGGAAATTTGAGGGAGTGATGTATCTTGATTGTGGTGATAATTTTGCTTTTGGATATGTATTTTAAAACATCAAATAGTACATTTTAAATATGCACAGCTTGTTGTATGCCAATTATACCTCTATAGAGTTGTTTAAAAAAAGTGGCTACTTCTTAAATCATTTTAAAATTTAGTGTTACCTCTTACTTAAATCAGAAAAGGATAGATGATAATTTAAAAAATAATAATAACAATAGGCATATCTAACTAAAGTCCCCCCAAATATTGTTTACTTTTACATAAGAAATAATTATATGTTAATTATTATGCAGGTCATCTTCTAAGGTATGAAATATTGTCACATGAATCATATTACTCTTATGAAAGATGGACTATTATTTTCATCATACTTACTTTTATACATGAGGAAACAAATATGGAGTGGTTAAGAAACTGACTCAAGGTCAATTAGCTGGTAAGTGATAAATCTCATATTGAAACATGATAGTTGGACTTTAGAGTACTTTTATATAACCACTAAAATATATAGCCTGTGTTAGAGAAAATGGAATCCTGCAGTGTGTTCATACATACACATATGTCAATTTGAGAATAACCCAAGAATATGAGGATATTTTACAAATTAAAAATCTATTAATGAAATTCACTACTTAGCAGATCAAAGGAAAAAAAATCCTATATAATCATCTGAAATAATAAAAGTATTTGATATTATTAAACAACCTTTCACGATTGAAAATAATCTATGATCTTTTAACAAACCCATTCCTCATGAAGAGTATCTACCAAAAAAAATTACAAAAATATTAAACTTAAGGGTGAAAAATGGGGGGAAAGTGGCAGAGCTGGGTGGTGATGGTGGGTTGAATTGGGAGATTGGGATTGACATATATACATCAATATGTATAAAACAGATAACTAATAAGAACCTGCTGTATAAAAAAATACATAAAATAAAATTCAAAAAAATAAAACAAAAAATGGTGAAAAGTTTAAAAATCTTACCATTACTTTCAAAAGCAAAAAGAATGTCCACTATTACTACTTCAATGGTGTACTAAAGGCTTTGGGTATTGCAGTCATGTAATAAAAATATCAATAAACAAAGCATAAAAGAATCAAAAAGGTAGAAAGAAAAGTATCACTATGATTGTTTATATAAAAAAATCTATGATAATCAATAGACACTCTATTAATAAGAGAATTCATCAAAACTGCTTGTTTCTGGTTAAAGACCTAAATGTAAGTCCAGAAACTATAAAACTCTTAGAGGAAAACATAGGCTGAACACTACATGACATAAATCACAGCAAGATCCTTTTTGACACACCTCCTAGAGAAATGGAAATAAAAACACAAATAAACAAATGGGACTTACTGAAACTTATAAGCTTTTGCACAACAAAGGAAACCATAAATAAGATGAAAAGACAACCCTCAGAATGGGAGAAAATATTTGCAAATGACACAACTGACAATGATTAATCTCCAAAATATACAAGCAGCTCATGCAGCTCAATATCAAAAAAAAAACAACCTAATCCAAAAATGGGCAGAAGACCTCAGTAGACATTTCTCCAAAGAAGATATACAGATTGCCAACAAACACATGAAAGGTTGCTCAACATCACTAATCATTAGAGAAATGCAAATCAAAACTACAATGAGGTATCACTGCACACCAGTTAGAATGGGCATCATCAGAAAATCTACAAACAACAAATGCTGGAGAGGGTGTGGAGAAAAGGGAACCCTCTTGCACTGTTGGTGGGAATGTAAATTGATACAGCCACTATGGAGGACAATACGGAGGTTCCGTAAAAAACTAAAAATAGAACCACCATATGACCCAGCAATCCCACTACTGGCCATATACCCTGAGAAAACCATAATTCAAAAAGAGTCATGTACCACAATGTTCATTGCAGCTCTATTTACAAAAGCCAGGACATGGAAGCAACCTAAGTGTCCATCGACAGATGAATGGATAAAGAAGATGTGGCACATATATACAATGGAATATTACTCAGCCATAAAAGAAACAAAATTGAGATATTTGTAGTCAGATGGATGAACCTAGAGTCTGTCATACAGAGTGAAGTCAGAAAGAGAAAAAAAAAATAACATATGCTAACACATATATATGGAAGCTAAAAAAAAAAAAAAAAGATTCTGAAGAACCTAAGGGCAAGACATGAATAAAGACGCAGATGTAGAGAATGGACTTGAGGACCCAGGAAGGAGGAAGGGTAAGCTGGGACGAAGTGAGAGAGTGGCATGGACATATATACACTACCAAATTTAAAATAGCTAGTGGGAAGCAGCCGTATAGCACAGGGAAACCAGCTCTGTGCTTTGTGTCCACCTAGAGGGGTGGGATAGGGAGGGTGGGAGGGAGATGCAAAAGGGAGGAGATATGAAGATATAAGTACACATATAGCTGATTCACTTTGTTATACAGCAGAAACCAACACACCATTGTAAAGAAATTATACTCCAATGAAGATGTTAAAAAAAAAATTGTTCCAGAAGAAATAACATAACTGCTCTTGGCAAAATTATAAAATTTGTTTAGGAAATAATACAGAATTATATGGGGAGGTCATTAATAAATTTCTGTATAGCATTTAATAAATGAAACAATAAATAATAAATAAATCTGAAAATATAAAAAAGACTGCTTGTTTCTGACTCAATATATAAAAATCAGTCATTTATATATACCATCAATTAGAAAATATAATTTTAAATTGATGGCTTTTAAAATAAAAAAATATGTATGATAACAATGATTAAACTTATCTGAAAATATGTCAGAACTTCATAGAGAAAATTATAAAGCTTTATTGAAGAAAGCATATGTTGTAAGGTTGAATTTCCCCCATAACTATGTATTGATAGACTTCCAAAAGAAATCCAACAAGATTGTAAATTTATCATAAAATTCATGTGGTAAAACTAAGGGCCTTGAATACACAAGACAATTTTGAAGAACAAGGCTGATACCAGATATCAACACTTATAATAATATACCCAATTTCATTACATCTAAAATATATGACTGTCAATTAAACTATATACCTGAATGTTTACTAATATCAAACGTGCATAAAGTTACTTTTATACTTATTAAAAGAACTCTTAGGCTTACATGTACATGTGTATGTGTGTATGTATATACATATATACATACACACATACAAACATATACCTGTGCATACATAAAAAGAAAATTATAAGTGCAATAAATTGACTAAGATATTATGGAAATATTTTCTCATTCAGAGTCTTAATCTTCTGAATTATTTTTCCATTCAGAGTTATCAATGTTTATGGGTTTTTTTCTTATATTACCATTCTTTGTATCATTAAAAGTGCTGGTGATTCTCATTTCCTTAAAAAGTGCTTCATTATTATCTCCAGAATTTTCACCCAAGCTGCAGATACCTGTTCTTTAAGTTTTAATGCTGGCACTTTGTTGATGCTACCAAAAGGTATCAATAAAACATCTCAGACATCTTCTGGGACACATATTTTTTCCTTAAATAATTCTTGAATGATTTATTGACTGAAACATTGAGGAATTATGATTATCCTTTCATGCCACCAGGAATAACAACTAAATTAATGCATAAGTAGGCACATAGCATATTTTCCATCACAAATGTCCTCTGGCTTAGAGTGATTGTAAGATGCCATCAATTTTAAGGTGTGTCCTAATTGTAGAGATGTTAAAATATGAAATATATATATATTATGAGTGTTGAAATATGGCACTGTAGAAAAAATTTAATTCACATTAATCAGTAGAGAATGGATTTGTGCTATTCAATAAATGAGATGTGTTCATGTGTGGTTATTGCATCATGATTAGTAATAATAAAAATTAAATTAAAAACCTGTAAACAATAAAAATACCCAATATCTACATGATGGATAAGTAAATTGTTGGCCATTTCTAAATAAAATAATTTACAGAGGTGAAACCAAAGTAACTCTAGTTTTTTTTTTTTTTTTTTTTTTCTTTAGCGGTACGTGGGCCTCTCACTGTTGTGGCCTCTCCCGTTGTGAAGCACAGGCTCCGGACGCGCAGGCCCAGCGGCTATTGCTCATGGGCCTGGCATGTGGGATCCTCCCAGACCGGGGCACGAACCAGCGTCCCCTGCATCGGCAGGCAGACTCTCAACCACTGCGCCACCAGGGAAGCCCTCTAGTTATATTTTTGAACGTAGATGAATCACAGAAACAAAAGCAAAACAGATAAATAAATTATGTAAATTAAAATGACAGAATAAACAGTTAAAATGAATTCAATACAGCTATATATAAAACATGGTTAAATCTCAAACATATAACACTGAGAGAAAATATTATGTAAAATATTTTGAAAAAATATATATTTTAATAAATTATCATAACGTAATTATAAAATTTAAAAAAAAGATAATGCCATAAATCGCACAAAGTACTTAAAGTTCTATATAATGGTATAGAAAATGACGGCTTGATAGAAAGGAAGGAGGAAGAGATCTCAGGCAAAGGGAATAGAAAGAGAGAGAAAGGCCACTTGTACTAGGAAAAGAGGGAACTGTGGTGATCCTCTGAGGGAGATAGATTAATTTCATGCAAGTATAGAGATAAGAAATATTGCCATATCCATGTAACTACATACTTGAATTTCCAACGCCAATGTTTTGCATGATCTCTTTTCCAATGGCTTAACTGATTCAAAGGAATATATGACCAATATTTAGATGGAAAACACCATTGGTGCATTTTTTATGGCATTTTCTTATTTCATAAAAGTTGAATAATTTTATTTCAAGTCCCACATTGAAGACACAATTGTTCTGGGCATTGTGACTTAATCTTGGTATAACAGAATCTTGTTTAGCCATTTATCTCAATAATATGTATTTACCTCAATAATATCTCATTTATCTCAATAATACCCCAAATTCTCAAGTTGAATGTCTTAAGTTGAGTAGTCCCTTTCATCCTCATTATTGTGTTTATATGCCCGTGTAGCAAAGAAGTAGATCCTAAAGATTTTGTTCATTCATCCTTGAAGGTTGAATTAATATTAGTTCCTTTAAAGAACAGAGAGCAAGAAGAATTCCAGCAATAGCAGCCTGTTTGGCTCTTTAAAGACTTTCTTCTCTTGAAGCAGAACTTGCAAGGACTGAGTTCAATGTTTGCCTTAAAAAAAACATAATATTCTTTTCTCATTCCTTTTGCCATTACTGTACAAAATTTGAATCACACATGAACCAATTAAATTATAAAACAAAAACATACTATAAGCAATTTCACCCTCACATACTTTAGTAGATACTAAAATATGTAAACTACTTCATAGTTTAAAATATACTTTCAGTTATACTGTTCTATTTGGCCCACACAACAACTCAGTGACAGAAACTAGACTGGTATTATGTTTCTTGTGCTAAATACGAGAAAAATGAGCTCTTGAAAGTTATTATTATTTTTTTTAATTTGACATGAAGGGGTAATGTCACAAACCATATAAAACTGGGAGATCTTGCAAATACGTGAGGATATTAGCCAGGAAAAAGTACATTTCATTTGTTTTGTTTTGTTTTTTTTGTTCAACAATTCTTCAGGATTCCGAATATAATCTAGTGGCTAAATCCAAGGAAATAGCAAGTAAACACTAACATTACCTCTTGGTTTGCAAACAGGCCCCAAATACAGAGAGGCAGCCACTCCAGATTGGTAGCTGGCGGTATTAAGAAGAAGGAAACTTACACTGGAGGCTTGTCTTGTGTGCCTCAAGACTAGTAGACCTTGCCCCCACCTGCCAGAACCTTAAGAGTTTATAGAGAGGCCTTAATGGGGTTCAGTCTCCTACACTGTTCAGATGGTCTCACCAAACCATTACTCTCTCAAGGCTGCATACTTGAAGCCATCTCCCACTGTGGGAATGGTGGGCAGAAGGTGCATTCCAAGTATGGGGGAGAGGCGAGGATTCTCCTTTTGCCCAGGTCCAGTTCTGGGGCCAACAGGCAGCCATGTCCATTTGATGACTTCCTCCAGCATTACCGATGACTCAAATAATTTGAAACACTTCTCTCTGGAAGACTGTCTTCCATTAATTGTTCTCTAAACCTTTTACTATTTATATATCTCAACTGTCTTTCTTTAAAGGGCTTTGGGTTTTCCAGGGTAATTTCAGGATATCCTAAATTAATGAGTGTTGAACAGATCCAAATGATGCTTGAGTTGAATAGAGAAAAAGTTGAGAGAAAAGTTTTTTGATAGATACAGGCTGTGTTGATGGCAGTAATTAGAGAGCCAGCTAATGTCCAGATCATACATCTTTTCTGGGAGCATCACTGACCATTCAGAAGGGATGCCTTCAGAAGATCTAAGTGTGGGGCAATACTTTGGGGTCAGGTGAGTACTTGGCATAACTGCTCAAGATAAGGTACACAGATTGGTCGAGTGCCTCTCATCCCACTGGAGTAAAGGCGTGCATTCTGGTATCCTCTACCTTTCATTTCAAAACAACTCAGAAAACTGCCTGGTGTCTAGCCCAGCTCCCATGTAGTTGGTATGGAAAGATCATTGGGATGAATAGAGAAACATGCTGAACTAGTTCCTCTTCTATTGATGCTTCAGGAGTCTTCCTGGAAGTGAACCTGTAGTCATTCAGCTTTGTGTGTATCTGCTGTGACAACTATATCATAGGTATAACTGCCTCCTTTGGTAGTGCCCATGCCTGTGAGTAGCAGAGAGTACTAGAAGTGAGCTCTCAAAGAATCCTTCCCCCATTCTTCTGAGGGATGGTATTCAGAAAGGGTTGAGGCTGATTCCAAAGCCTTGGTTCAAGCTTTACACCTACATAAATAACTTTGGATGGACAAGAGATTTATATCTTTACTCTGTATATCCAATGCCTGTCCCCCTCCTGCTCAGCCCCCACACTCATAGCTCACCTGTCGCTTCTCCTGTAGCTGTCTCTAGATTGGAACTGTACTCTATGTGTTTCTGTTTCTTTTGTATTCTCAGCAGAGCTGTGTATCAGTTTATTAAGAAGCTTCAGTTCAGTGGAGAGTAAATGTGAAGTGCTATTTTTCTCTAGTCACTGCTTTCTACTATATTCTGTCCACTGTCCCATCCCTTCCTAGGACCTCAGCTGGATCTCAGGGCTTTTGTTCAAACTTTTTCATCACTTTCAAACATTAAACATGCAGTCCAGTTAAAAGTTCCAAACTCCATTTCCTTCATTTCTTTTTCATTTATTTCTAATCTGATCTTTATGATTTCTTTCCTTCTGCTAACATTAGAGATTTTTTTGTTCTTCATTCTCTAATTGCTTTAGGTGTAAGATTATGTTGTCCATTTGAGAAGTTCCTTGAGGTAGGATTGCATTTCTATAAAAAGAATGAAATTAGAACACTCCCTAACACCATACACAAAAATAAACTCAAAATGAATTAAAGTACTAAATGTAAGGCCAGACATTATCAAACTCTTAGAGGAAAACATAGGCAGAACACTCTATGACATAAATCACAGCAAGATCCTTTTTGACCCATCATCTAGAGAAATGGAAATAAAAACAAAAATAAACAAGTGGGACCTAATGAAATGTAAAAGCTTTTGCACAACAAAGGAAACCATAAGCAAGATGAAAAGATAACCCTCAGAATGGGAGAAAATATTTGCAAATGAAGCAACTGACAAAGGATTAATCTCCAAACTATACAGGCAGGTCATGCAGCTCAATATCAGAAAACAAATAGCCCAATCCAAAAATGGCAGACGACCTAAATAGACATTTCTCCAAAGAAGATATACAGATTGCCAACAGACACATGTAAGGATGCTCAACATCACTAATCATCAGAGAAATGCAAGTCAAAATTACAATGAGGTATCACCTCACACCAGTCAGAATGGCCATTATCAAAAAATCTACAAACAATAAGCACTGGAGAGGGTGTGGAGAGGGTGTTGGTGGGAATGTAAATTGATACAGCCACTATGGAGGACAATACGGAGGTTCCGTAAAAAACTAAAAATAGAACCACCATATGACCCAGCAATCCCACTACTGGCCATATACCCTGAGAAAACCATAATTCAAAAAGAGTCATGTACCACAATGTTCATTGCAGCTCTATTTACAAAAGCCAGGACATGGAAGCAACCTAAGTGTCCATTGACAGATGAATGGATAAAGAAGATGTGGCACATATATACAATGGAATATTACTCAGCCATAAAAAGAAATGAAATTGAGTTATTTGTAGTGAGTTGGATGGACCTAGAGTCTGTCATACAGAGTGAAGTAAGTCAGAGAGAGAAAAACAAATACCGTATGCTAACACACATATATGGAATAAAAAAAAAAAATGGTTCTGAAGAACCTAGGGCCAAGACAGGAATAAAGATGCAGATGTAGAGAATGGACTTGAGGACCCAGGAAGGGATAAGGGTAAGCTGGGACTAAGTGAGAGAATGGCATTGACATATATCTACTACCAAATTTAAAATAGATAGATAGTGGGAAGCTGCCGCAATGAACAGGGAGATCAGCTCCGTGCTTTGTGTACACCTAGAGGGGTGGGATAGGGAGGGTGGGAAGGGAGGGTGGGAAGGAGGTGCAAGAGGGTAGAGATATGGGAATATATGTACGTATATAGCTGATTCACTTTGTTATACAGCAGAAAATAACACACCATTATAAAGCAATTACACTCCAACAAAGGTGTTAAAAATGAATACAGACTCTGGAGCCAGACTGTCAAAAAAAAAAAAAGTTCCAAACTCAGATCTGATTTAAATTATTCTCTTTCCCTCTTCCAGGGGCAGGTGGGTTTGTGACTCAAGGGAGTGGCAGTGGAGGTTGGTGTCTGTCTTTACACTCTTCTCACTCTAGATGGAGTCTGTGGAGTGGGGGCATGGTCTTAATCTGGGACACCCCTCTCCCTCCGTTTCAGGAACAAAATTTTATTGTGCTTGGATGCTGGAAGTAAGAATTAAGTAGAGATTTTTTTGTATACAATTTGATTTTTCGTGCTCTTAGAAAGGAAGAGAGGCATTTGTGTATTGCTTCAGCCAGAAATCGTTCTATCAATAGCTCCTAGCCTACAGCTATGCACTCCATGTAAATGTGGGTGGTCTGCTTGTGTTTTGGAATTGTGCTAAGCCTCATCCTGGCCCCCTTTGTCACCAAGGACACCCATCAAAGAGGGTCAGCCTTGGCACACTTTACTCTTGCTACCATGACTTCGTGTCCTCCTCTAAGCTCTGTGATCCTTCACATGAAACCCTGTATGCTCTTGGGTTCTCTTCTGTATCTTCAGTGGTTTCAGGGAAAACTATGTTACACTTTCGAGTCATACTGCCATTGAAATTGCTCTAGTAAACCACTGCCTTCAAAAATCTGCAAAAGAGAATCCAGCATCTGCCTCTATATGCTCATAGACCCCCAAACCCTGGGGATCACTTTAAAAGTTAAGAAATTTCTCATCACACTGTTCTGCACTAGGCATTTGGGCTGCAGTTTCCATAGCTCAGAAAGGCCATTTCTAATGAAAATGTCAGTATTTCTTTCCAAGTAATACTTCTGAGGTTCCCCTTCACTTAGAATCTCTTCACCAAGAGTGGGGGCATATAACCTCTCACCACAAATACTGCACTTCCAGCCCCTCCTACTTCCTTAACTTACTTCCACAATCTTGTGATGTTAACAGGAAATCAGGAGACTTGCTGAGAGGGTTGGTGGTAGCAGAATACACTCTGCCACCTTTTAATGAGCTCCAAAGAGCAATTGGCCCTGAATTTTTGCTGCAGCTCTTGTGAGATTAGTATTGACTAATCACCCCTATTTGTCCCCAGCTTTTAGAACAATAAGAGAGATCCCAAATCACCACGCTATTTCACAATTGTACATAGAAAGAAGCAAGATCGGTTGTTTATTCTAAGGTTTCCTTGGATAAGAGAAATTTGGAGAAAGCCAAAAATTCTGATTCCTAAGACAAAGTCCAAAATTACCTAAAACCCAGGGGAAGCTGTGCTAGGGTTCCGCAAGTATGTTCTGAGTTGAGGACAAAGCATTGTGAGTTAGATTAGCCCTGATCAAAGAGCCAAGGCTTGTGGGTAAAAAACTATTGGCCAAGATGGAATCAGTCTACTTTCTCATTGCATGTATATTAGTACTGCCTAAAGAATTGTATTTCTTTATGTACTCTCCAATATTACATTTTTGTACATTGACTTACTCATAAAGGAGGGTCTTTCTAGCCCTGAACATTTATGCTTCTCATAGTTCTAGTATAGTCACTTGTATTTTGAAAAATTGTTTTGGTTTTCACATTTAATACACTAAATCTCAAATCTTATGTTATGCTAAAATGTTTACACTCTTCAAATAATAAAATATTTGTGTTGATAAACAATGGAAATTATTCTCATTACCTATATATCTTATATTGTACAAATAAAATCATTTAAAGGGTAATATGTCTAGCTCCTTTGTAATCATACAAATTTAATTATTAATTTGAAAAAAATGTATATTTCTGGAGACAGGAAAATAGTTATTCAGTCAGAATCTCTCTCTCTTTTTCTCGCTTCCTCTCCTCTCTCATGTTTTATATATTTATATATACTTTGTAAATATGGTTGTACATATATATATTTGATTCACATACAATATGTATAATTATATATAATATATAATTTGATAATACATAGTATGATAGAGAGAAGATGGAGAGATCCCTCTCTCAACTCTAAAACATTGTATTAGTTTTCAAGTCCAATTAAGTGATAGATATATACAAATGTGGTTACAATAGTATTTGATTTATAAGAAATCAACTGGCATACAACTCCTGAGTAAAATCCCTCTTGCATTTGGGACAGTCACCTATTTTAACATCCTATGCAAGAATGTTCCAGTTATGAAAATATTTCCTCTTAGCTCCAAATTCACTCTTCAGTACATGCTCTGCAACAATGAATGGAGCGCCTCAAGAATTTCTCCTTTACAGTAGGACAATGTTAAACTTTCTCCTGAGCAGGTGCTAGAGGACTATCGAAGGAGAAAAGGGCTCTGCTGTGGATTTTTGGCAGACTAAGTTTGGTCAACAGTGTAGGTGTGAGGACAGTCTATGATCCTCTGCCATGACCATGGACCTAGAAGGTGTAGCTTCTCAGCAACCTTGCCGCTCCAGCCTGGACCAGTGATCACTCTCTCACAGACCTCCCTCAGTTCTAGGTCCTCCACTCTGGATGGAGGGCTGATGAACAGAAAGAGCACTGGGAATCAGGGTGGAGAAGAAAGCCAAGATTGAAGTTGGAAACCATAATAAAGGACATGAGCCAAAGAGGTAAGGTATAAGGAAAGAATGGAAGGTAGAGATAGGTTCAGAGAGGTCCAGTCAAGGATGGAGAGGAGACTGTTCAGGTAACTAAATCCTGCTCAAAGAACAAGGAACAAATTGGACCTTTCAAATGCAATCAGAGCAAGAAAGGATTGCTCATCGAAGGAGCTACACCTCACTGAACCAACGCATCCTTTACTGATGTTTCCTGAGCATACACTTTGAGCAAGCCATTACGCTAAGTACATCACAGGTTCCAAGTTAACAAGAAAATAGGCCAGCCAGGAAATCTCTTGAGGTTACATCCAATCTTAAGATTTATAATTCTACTTCGCATCAGTAATAATTAAATGAAATTAAAACATAAAGCAACTTCTTAAATAACATTTAAGATAAAATTTCATATATATTCACATCTGAATATAATTTATTTGAAGAATATAGCACAAAATAAAAATACTGTGGTAAGTTGCTAATAAATCACATTTTCTCTTTTTAATACACTGTTTCTGTGTCAAAGGTTTTACAAGGGCTTACATAAGACATGGGTCTGGCCACCAAGGGACATAGAATTGGGTTGAGCAAAATATATGTTAATTTAATAATCAAGTGACTTGTTCTAATAATACATATCAAAGACATTCAAGAAAGAGGGCTGTTATTGGCTGGTTTAATAAAGAACGCTTCACTGAGGGGGCAGGGATTGGGTTGGATCTAAAAGAATTGGAACCTGGAGAGAAATTTAGTTTTTCTGAAGAGAACTAGTTAGACCTTATGGAGGGTTTATCAGAGTCTGTAGAGGAAACTATGGAAAATCAGATTGGAAATATATAATGGCTCCACACTGTGGAAGATATTTCTAATACTATTAGGAAAATTCAATTTGTCATTGTAGCTGACTTCAGTAGCTTGATAATATATGAATAGCTACTAAGTGCTTTCTGTGTTTTCTACAATTTCTCCCTCGTTTATTTGTTTTCCCCTTATCCCTGGATAGCACCTTTGCTACAGAGGGATATATAGCTCCAATAAGCACTGAGTGTTTACAATTCTCTCAAGTTTATTTGTGCATTGGCATCATTCCCTCTGTTTTACAAGCAGGACTTGTGGTGCAATGTTTGGCAGCCATCACATGGGCCATGAGTTCAGTCTGTGCCTGTGTCTCCAGATCGCGTTTAGATTGCCTTGCCCTGAAACACATTCTACCCTTAACCTGGCTGAATGTGAGTTCCCTTGGCCTTTGATTTCACTTTCTCTACTTGAGACCCATGGCTGTGGGTTTGGCTGACTGTTTAGGACTTTGCCCTTGTCTATTAATCTTGCCTGAAACAGGAGCTTTCCTCAGGAGTTGTATGCCAGTTGATTTCTTATAAATCAAATACTATTGTAACCACATTTGTGAATATCACTTAATTGGATTTGAAAACTAATAGAATGTTTTAGAGTTGAGAGAGGGATCTATCTCTTTGACCTCAGATGCAAGTCTTTCAAGGTGAGACTGCCTCTTCCCTATTCAGGTGATATCTCTTTGCTTGACATGCCCATGAAGAAATCAATGTGACCTTCAGAACTGCTGAAGCTGGGAGATGGAAGGGGTCTTCATTAGGCCAATCCAATCTCTAATCAGATCTTCTCCAGTCGGCAGTAGGTGATGTGGAATTATTACTGGTCTGCTGATGGAGGAGGCCTAAGGAACCCTGAGGAAAGTGGATGCTTCTCTCCCTCCTCCAATTACCAAGGCAAGCCCCCCACCAAACACCTGGTTTCTCCCCCACCTACTTCCAAGCCCCCTCTTTCTCTTCAGCACAGGTAACTTCTGAAAGCACCAATACCCTGGGAAAGCTTGTTTCTAAATCTCCAAAAATTTGGCTCTTTTTAGAATGCTTTTAAAATTTCTCTCTGACCTATCCTTAAAGAAGTGAAGATATTACAGCTATGCTCTGAATTGTTCTTAAATGTCTGGTTATATGTAAGTAAAGCAATCCCTGTCTTGATTGTACCACTGCAAAGGACACATGGTGTACAGGGCCTACAGAATGTTCTTTTGAATATCTTACAATAGTCTGAGGATGTATTTCACCTTTAGAACTGTTAAATAATTATGTATGGTCAAGCCTGGTATAAAGAATCTAGTGAAATAATGTAATTCTGAGTCAAAAACTGAGTTTACTTTTTAAAACATGGTTAGGATTTATAAATTGGCATTAATCTCTTACATGTCATCATTTCTGAGACTGGATCTCAACCCACATGGCATCTTCAAGACCTACACTTCATAATGCACATAGTGTCCTGACAATGGGCATCCTTATATTATAACACTTATTATGTTGTATAATAATTGGTTATTTATATATCTTTCTCTCCATCTAGACATCTAAGTGACTCTGTCATAACCATCTTTGTGCAATGTTTGGCACGTATAATGTGAACAATAAACATTTAGTAAATGTATAAAATATTGACCAATAATTACTTTAGTGAAAATGAGACAGTTAAATAGGTCTGTGGAAGTTTTTCAAAAATGTATTTATTTTTCCTTTGGCTGATATGATTGTATGCAATTTTCTTTGTTTCTCCTGATTACTGTCATTCTGTGCTTTCCAAATTTTCTAAAAGGAACATGTATTATTCTGTTAAATCAGAGAAAAGAAAGTTAAAAATTAAGAAAAAAACATGTCTGTAGTGATATAAACAGTTTCACAGCTGTAATTAAGAGAAAGCATCAAGTATAATCAAAAGTGTGGTCAGTTTGGAAATGTCAGTGGGTCTGCTACTTCTTTTCTCTCTTGCAGGCATTATGTGAATACAGTCTAGGAGATACATAATTCACAGTTGGGGATCTTTGAGGGAAGATGATGAATGCATGCTTTTTTTATTCTTCAATGAAATTACAAATCTACTTACTTTAAAAGAGTTAATTTTTGGGATGCTAAATAGATTCTTCCATGTGCCATACAGGTGAAGTTCTTTCAGCTTGCTTACTAGCGACAATCCAAATGAGATCATTGGAAAGCTGACCCTCAATGGGAAAGATTTTAGCATCTTCCTTTGCCTTCAGTCAGTCTCTGCAAGCAAATTCAATTTGAAAATGAAAATATAGAACTTTCTCCTTCATGGAATGAACGATCCTCCAGAAGTTCCCTCTATCTCAGTCACCCACACAGTGAGTCAAAAAAACAAAAACACAAAAAAAAACTTGAATCTACTAATGCAATGGCAAGTCCTATTTTAATTATTCCTTCTGGCTTGATTTTTGATCTTTTCTATAATTTAATGAACATCAATTCTGAGAGAGCACTAATAGTTCACTCAAGTCTTTTGCAAATGCTCTTTTAGCTCACATGCACAGGATTGAGACCAGTCAAAATGGTCAGCATTATAAGCAGAGTCCCACCAGTCTCCCTGCCTCTGTCATCTTTCACTGAATTGTTCCTTTCCTGGGCCTCTCCAGGAGCCCCATGCTGCCCCATTTCAGATATGATCAATGTATGCAGTGCCTTCCTTTCCAAAATTATCTCCCATTCTATTTATGGGGTCTGATCTCAGCCTGTCATGTGATGAGAAATTCTTACACATTTGAGAATTAGTGAGCAAGGCTTAAAGTTCTAACCTTGTGGGCACATTCTTTCCTGTGCCCTGAAGCTCCTAGTCCAAGGATAACCTCTGACTCAGTTTCTAATCCAAATGCAGAATGACATCCTTGTGCTCAAGGAATAAAGCCCAAAGCACTCAATAAATTGGCCCAAGGAAAGTTCTTCAGTCTTATCTCCCAAAATGCCTCTTTTACAACTCTACTGACCAAGCATCCTGTGCACTTCTCATTCCTTGAAAGAGATGGTTACCTCATGGGCACATGTTTTGATGTTTTATTCCTTCAGTGCTCACATTTCTACACTCACTCCTTCCTCAACATTAACACTTCTAAGTTCAGCACAAATGCTTGCACCTTTTAATAGACTTCCCTCCTCTTTCCTTAGGATCATAGAATGGTTCTCTTTTCTTCTCTCCCAAAGCACTTTCCTTTATGACACTCTTCATTTATTGACTTGAGTTATAGTTACGTAGATGTATAAACCCACTAGATTTTAAATTTACAGAAGATGGTACTACTTCCTTGTATGTACTTGAAGATTAATATAGTGGCTTGACCATAGTTAGAGCTCAACTAAATTTTAGTGGAAATTCAGAATTATTTAAATATTATCTTAGATTAGTCAACACTTATTTGATAAATAAAATCCTAATAATAGAATTTCATATGTTTTAGGTAAGGGAAATATTTTGGGACTATTTATGTTTTTCCATTTTAGATTTGAGAAAGTCGTATTATGAGTGACTTCTTGCTCTTCCAAGATATGAGGCAAGTTCTACACTGTGTGCTATGGAGGTTCTCTTTATATGGACATTCAGTGAGAACACATGAAGGAAAAGCTGGTAAAGGGAATATTCCGTAGCTTTATGGTTCCACATAACTAATCATTAGGTAAGTACAAATGAAGACTTAAGATTATGGAATTTACCAGTTACCTAACAAATCAGAGGTGTCCATCATCATGAAAGAGAATCTCCTTAGCGGAGGAACCATGTAGCCAGTGTGTTGAGAAATAAAATGAGGAAATTAATATTTGAAATATTCACAAATAGCTTATAACAGTACTTGATAGAGAGCAAACACTGTATAAGTGTTTGCAAAATAAAATAATTAATTCAAAAAATTTAAATAATTTTATTTATTTAACCACTTTAATGGCTATTATGTAACCATTCTTACAGGTAAGCTGGGTGATATGTGTGATGACTGTTTCAGGGGACTGACCTAGCACTTGTTAAGGCTTCGGTGTAATGAAGTACTATACACATTTAACTTAAGGATGGTAATAGAATGAAATTGACTGGAAACAGAATTCACAATGAAGACTAGGGATTCTAAGAAGAGGTAAAAATAGGCTAGAACCAGATTGTGAAGAACTGTGAATTGATTTCAATACTAAAGGGTTTAATTGTGTTATGTAGATTCAGCACACAAAAGATCAACATGGAAAACAAAGGTGGCATAACATGCTACAAAACTGCCCATATCATATCCTGGTGAGAAAAAGCGCTCCTGAAACCACACTTATTTTTTATGGATTAATGGCATTGCTGAAATTGAAGGAATTGGGAGATATTTCTTGGATCAAGTCTTTCCAAACACAATAAGGAAACCGCAGTTCAAAAAAGTTCAGTGATTTCATGAAGATTCACACACTGGCCAAGTGACAGAGTACGGACCACAACCCACATTTTATGTCCTATAGTCCAGGTCAGTATTCCCCAGTCCTCATCATCTGATGGAGGTTATTAAAGCCAGTGATAGTTTCATGAGCCCAACTCAAGCCACACAGATGACTCCTGAACTCTTTCCTTTATCAGAGATGGATATGATAATTAAGAAGAGCTTAGCAAAAGATATCATGGTATGACAATAAAAACAACTGATGTATTTATCTTTATGTCTATGGACAAGATACCACGTTAGTCATCAGAATAAGAGAAGAAACAAAGAAGGATAAAAGACAAGTTTCTCATACATCCTAGTGTGTGTAATCACCCTGATTCAGCTTACTACAAAGGCACACACACACATATCCACAACCAAGCTCACCTCTTGTCTTCTGGACACTCACAATGATTATATGCTTCCTCCAACCCAGGAAGGGAAACACTATAACCAGAGAAACAATTCTATTCTCAAGATTAAAGACATATAGCCTAAGAAAAAGACTAAAGTCCATTTCTTGTCTTTCTTCATGAAATCTTGTCTCTAGCCTCTACATATTTTCATTTCTTTTTATATAATGTCAATTCCTGTCACAACCATCACTGATAATTGCTATACCCACTTGTAAATACTGCCCAAAGTTTAGGCCATCACTTTTTTTCATCCTGTTCCCTACAATTTGCTAAGACTTGGAGGAGCAATTGCATATGTGTAGAGATCAGCCAATGACTGCTACCCCACTCTTATAAAAGCTATAAAATTTTACCTGCAGAACAATTTTTTCAGAAATAATTTCATTTTGGTACTCATTTTAAAAACTTTCCCAGCTATAATGAGGTATAGTTGACAACTAAAAATTATATATATTTAAGGTATATGACATGATGTTTTGATATCCTTATACACTGTGAAATTACCCCATCAAGCTAATTAACGTATCCACCACCTCACATAGTTACCTTTTTATTTATTTTTTCTTTTTTTTGTGGTAAGAACATTTAAGATTTACCTTCCTCGCAAATTTCAAGTATACAATACACTATTAGCTATAGTCACCATGCTTTATGTTAGACCTCCAGAACTTATTCATCTTATAACTGAAAGTATGAACCCTTTCACCAGCATCTCTTAATTTACCTCAGTCAACAACAAACCCTGTAACTACCATTCTACTCTCTGTTTCTATGAGTTCAATCTTTTTTTTTTCTTTTTTTAGATTCCACATATAAGTGAGATCACACAGTAATTGTCTTTCTGTGTGTGGTTTATTTCACTCAGCATAATTCCCTCAAGCTTCATCCATGTGATTGCCAATGGCAAGATTTCCTTCTTGCTTATATCTGAATAATATCCCATTGTGTGTATATACCACATTTTTTTTTCATTCATCTGTTGGTGAGCATTATAGGATGTTTCCATATCTTGGCTTTGTGAATACTGCTGCAATAAACATAGAAGTGCAGATATCTCTTAGAGATCTTGATTTCATTTCCTTTAGATATACACCCAGAAGTGGGACTGCTAAATTATTTGATAGTTCTATTTTCAATTTTTTGAGGACTCTCCATACTATTTCCAATAATAGTAGTACCAAGTAACAATTTTAAGAGAGCTTTAATAGAGAGACTGTCCTTTTCCCATTGTGTACTTTTGGTGTCTTTGTCACTATTTTCTTTTTGTTTTTTTAATAAAAGATTGACTTCTAGTTAGGTTACAGTCTTTATTTATTTATTTTTATTTTTTATTTTTTGACACAGGCAGGAGAGGTTTATTCCACACACAACCACTTCCTGGCAAAATTACATGTTCCAGGGTGAGAGGGAGTGGGCCCCAACAAAACTCCAAATCCTTCAGACTTTCCATCAGTCAAATAATTGTAAGCATTAATAAACTTAAATAAACGATGTGTTTCACTTTTGTAGGGACTTAACCTATTTCATTAATTTATTTCAAGTTTCCCCTAGCTTTTTCATCTAGCAGATTCATCCAGGGATTCCATGATTTAAGTTCCTTATCACTCCTTAACCCATACATTCCAGACCTCCCTGCTGTGTGGGAGGGACACAGGGGTGTGCTTCTTCATTTGTTCTTTTCACAAATGAACAGATTTTCACTTGAAAGAAATTTCTATTATACCAAACTCAGTGAGTCTTTAGAGATTCTCTTTGTCCCATTTGTTTTAAATACGCCTGGAGATAAGTGAGACTCCAGATTGAAAAGTCTCCAGAATATTTACAGACTGAAGCTTGATGTTGTTAGACAAATATTCCAAAAGAGAAAACAGGGAATGAAGTAATAAAAATAATTAAAATGAGGGTTAAGGGAAGAAAAGTGAAGATAAGTGAGTATAACAAAACATGTAGGATTTTGACACCCTCTCCCATCTTTAAAAGTCCATACAGAACATCTTCAAAGCTACTTCATCCCTTGAATTGGAGTAAGCTAGTATTTTTGAGTTGATTTTTTTGAGGCTGAGAGTTTAGGACAAAAAAATACTATATTTTACATAGAAGTTTAGAAAAGTAGCAGCTCAAGGAATTTATTTTCTAGTTTAAGGAAAAAAATAAGCTAAATATAAATTTACACAAAAAATTTAATGCCCAAGACAGTCAAGGGCAAATGAAGTTTTAGCAGCTAAATCATATAAAGCACGATGTTACCGTTTAGTTAATGTGAATGCCTATACCTATCTTTGGCTCATTTAGTGAGCTGAAAATTCTTTTTTCAAACCCTTATATGCATTTCCTAAGTTTCTAGAATACCAGAATACTGACACATATGATTGTACCATTTCATATTTGTCAAAGATGATTCTGAATTTCGCTAAAAATCACAAAGGAAACCAACAGTCCCAACATTAATAGTTCTGATAACCCCACCAAAGAGGAAATACGAAGAGGAAATTAATCTGAGAGTCTGTCAGGGCAGAAGTGATTTCAACAGAAGACACTCAATATTCAGCCCTTCTGGACACTGGCTGATCCTCATTTTTTCCCAGCTCCTTCTGGACCTTCTGGACCCTCTTCCTTCTGCTTCAGTGACTGGCTGCAAGGCCAGTAGGAAAGGTGCTTGGATTCAGATGAGCAGGATTCTAGCTGTGGCTGCTCCACGTTCATTGGGGTGGCAGACTCAGTTTCCACAGCTGTCAAACGGGACAATAATACCTGCCCCAGTTCCTCCACTGGGACGTTGCCAGCATCACCTAAGAACACGCTGTCCCAAGACAAGCCAAAGCCACCATTACTGGGCGAGTCACCAACAAAACTCGGCTTCGGTTCCCTCTCCCGGCAAGGCTGGTTCGACCTACAGTCAATAGGAAGCTCCTGGGGCTGGGACAGGATCCCTGGATCGGAAGGAGGCCAGACGCGAGCGTTTCTGGACAGCGATCAGGCTGGTGATGAGGCTGTTAGTAACACCCCCCGGCTGGGCTGAGATTTTACTATCCACGACAAAGGGTGCAGAAGCATAGTACTGAAGAGCAAATAGCCAACCCCCCAAACTCCTGTATGCCCTCTAAAGCCCTCGGCACTACAGAGAGCGGGGTGAGGGGAAAGGAGAAAGGCCGAGGCACCCCACCCTATCTTCCGCGGCAGCCGAGCCACAGGTTCCACGCGTGGGGAGGGGACGCTGTGGGCCTGCTCTCCGTGTGGAGAAGCGCCTCCTCCTCACGCCCCCTCAGCCTGCGCCGCCTCGGGAATCGGCCCCGGACCCCGCCGCCATGTTGGGTCGGGTTTAGTGACCTAGGCTACAGTCTTAAAAGATATAAATTGATTCAAATCTGTGACAAACAATGAAGTTTCTGGTAGGAAAATGCTTGTTTGTGTCAACTGATCGGGACAATTGAAATGGCAGAATTCTTTAATTGTCACTAATATACAGTATCCCAGGCACAACAGTATTCCATCCTGATTAATTCAACGATTAACCTTTTGCTTTAAGGACAGGCTTTGGAGACTTTTAGTTTCAGCAACACACGTCATAGAATATGAAAGTTTGTACTTCATTTTAAATACTACAAAAGCCAATGAACTAAGAGGTCTTATATATTTTAAAAAATGATATGGTATAAAACCACATTAAAAGATACTAACAATACAAAGAAACTCAGGCAGTGTGCCTGATGAGTGTTGAAAGCAATATGAAGTATAGCTAAGGCAAAGGAGGTTTCAGCTTGGGATAGAATTTTATAAGATAGAGATTAGAATTTGGAAAAAAGAAGGACTTCTAGATAAAGAAAAAACATCATCCAAAGGTTAGAATTATGTTTTGGGGAGTGTAAATAAACTAGTGTAACTGATACAGCTTAGAAGATAAGTTCAGATTCCCTGTGAAACAATATGCAAATATGACAAGGTCATATGTGGGGGCAATGATGGCATTCAAAAAAGCCAAGCTGTCAAACCATTTCTCTGTCCTTGCAAAAGAGTATGTCTGTCAGAGAGTTGTAAATGAGTTGAATTCATGTTAAGTCTAGGCAGACAGGAGACTTGGAAACAATCCAATGCATGCGATTGAAGCTTGCCATCCATGGCTTTCTTGATGCTCTTTCTTTTTTTGGGAATTGTTTCAACCTCTGCTCTGATTATCTACATCCTCTCTGCTCATACTTTAAGGCCTATCTCCTCAGCATCACCTTCCCTACCTGCTCGACCCTCAATGATCTCTCGATTGTCTGAATGTCACTAGTTATGATGCTTGATTAAAGAAGTTTTAAGATTAATTTAGCAGTGAGGAATCACATGAAGTGAAGAGGGCAATGCAGAGTGACAGAGAGGCCATTTAGAAGGTTATTTCCATATCCACATTTGAGGTAATGAAAAGATGAACACGGGCAGAGAGACTGGAAATGGGAAAAAATATGTTAAAGAATCCACATGAATTAGCTACTGGAGAAGAAGAGGGCAAGAAAGGGAGAAATCCACAATTAGTTTTTAAGTTTGAAGAATTAAATTGACACTATGAAGAGATTCCTAAGGAAGCAGATATACGATGGAATGATTCACAAGGAGTGGCTGGAGGCAGACACCTGGAATCTTAAAAGAGGATGCACTCAGGGAAAGGTGTTGAAGCTGTGGTGGTAGATTGAGGTGGTGGCTGGGGTTGGGACCCTATAGTGCTTATATAGGTAAGGACCAGACTTTAAGATGTGAAGGTCATCAGGTTAATCAACCTGTCACTTAGTTAATATGTATTAATCGATTGATAACTGTGAGTAATACTCCTTTCAATGTAGAGGGAAGCCTAAGTCCACACCACAACATTTCAAAATATTACAAAAATGCAAGAACCACCACAAACACTGAAACTGAAAAATCCACACTGTGACATTAGTGGCAATAACATTTTTCTTTTTCTTCCTTTCTATTCAGTCATTATTGGGATTTTGAACTCAGAAAGTCCACTATCTAATTTTACTGTTTTCTGGAATTGAATCTATGCTCTTAAATAAACAATTTCTCTTCTCTGTTATTTTCAGCTGATATTCAGGCTTATTGTTTAGACCAAACAAGGAAGCAAGGGCTGGTGACATTGTTATCAGTTTGTTTTTTTTAATTTAAGCAATTCTTTTTGATCTATGTACTTTCCTATCTTCTGCTCTAAATATTAATATAGTTTTCACATGCGAAATACCTACATACACATAATAAATAAGAAGTCCCAAACTTGAAGCTTTTGGGGATTTCAATTTGATTACTTTAAAAATAAAACTGCTGTCAGCTTTGTTTGTGGAGAGGGTTTAGCAGCTCTGTTTACTCTAAAAGTAATCACTTCTTGATTCAAACTGCTTCACTAGTAAATAGAATATCTTAGGACATTAATTATATGGGAGAGAAGTCAGCAAGAAGTAGCTGTTACAATTCATTACTGTACAAGAAATAGCAAGAGATGGGATAAAACGTAAAGACGGAGATAATTGTTATTGCTTGGCCATGAATAGGATTGGGATAGATGGACTGGAATTCGTTTATCTTTCTCCTTCATAATAAACCTGAACATAGGCAAGAGAGGGAAGATAAGTAAAGGTTTAATGCTCTGGAATACTGCAGACAAAACAGACACCTGGTAGCACCTTTTGAAAAAATATATATAAATTAACACTTTTATATAAAATAATGTATTTCAGTTCATAAAGTTCGGCAAGACCCCATGAACTATTTTGCCTTAGGTGTACAAACTTTCCTTTATAGCAATCCTTCTCAAAGGAGATTTTATTGGGGACTAGAATATATAAAACCTGCTGTAGTGATGCTGCAGTGCAACTTGGTTTTTAGCTGTGTACCCGCACCCTGTCTCCCTCCCTTCACTCACCCTGGCACCTTGAGTCACCCCTGAGGAACTCTGGCACCCTATACAGAGCACAGTGCAAAGACCCCTGATCTTGTTATTTCATTTTGCAGTTGCTAAAATCAAAACCTAGAGAGAGGCAGCTACTTGCTATAACTTATATCATTAAATTGTGAGGAAGCTGACTAAAGAAAATGCCCCTTTGCTCAGGTGTGCTCTTCTTAGCCATATACCTTCTACTTCTTATTTGAGGACAACAACATCAGAGGGGTATTTCAGTGTTATTAACTCAGCATATTCCAGCTTCATCTTCAAGTAACTCTTTCTTCCTATTGGCCCAGGTTTAGACAATAGTTTCCCTAATTTGACATAAATATTAGAATAGTTAGCTTATAGCAGGCAACCCTCTGGAGAGAGAAGCACACGATAATTTAACCTGGAGTCCTGTGAGATTTTGTCTGTGACTAAACGGCAATGAGCATCAGGTTAGAAACAATTCCATACTAGGACATAATATACACAAAATATACAACTGTTTTGTTTTTTCGTTTTCACTTGTTGTTCCAAATGCTCCTGACCATGTGGAGAGAACCATATTCATTGGTGTATAATTCCAGTGTAAATGCTCAGAGCCTATGCAACCACACCAGTATGCAAAGGTGAAAAAAGATTGATTGTCATGAGACACTGAATGACAGATTAGAGTCAACGCTGAAAGTGCAACCTAGGCAAGATAGGGTTGCGTGGCTTAGTGTCTGGTAGGGAGAAGGATAAAGGAATGAAATAAAACAGAGTGGAAGAAGATTACTGCTGGGGCTGCATGGTTGTAAGAGAAGATTTAGGAGAGTGAAAACAAGAAGAGGAAGGAGTCAAATATCAATAACACTGAAAAAGAGCAGCTGTTCCTACCTTTGTCAATCATTTGGGGTAACATGGAATCCTATCCAGTTGGGTTCTGGAAGTGTGATTTCATCACTGTCTCTTTTCCTTACCTTAGTGAATAGAGTAAGAGATAATGATGAGGTTCCTAAACCTCCATCCTGGAATTCGAGCCCTGGTACCTAGCTTTAAGTGATTTGACAGATTTCCCTACCTTAAACCCAAGAAACTGAAAACCATTTGCATAAACGTTCTTTGATTTCCCCAATGGGGATTATATTCACATCACTCTTTTATTTCCCCTATTCCTAGATATGCCTCAGATCTCAAAGAGGAGAGTTAGACTGCTCAGGGGACACCAATTAATACCTCACTTTTCACTGTAATTGTTGCTAGCTGCAGAGAAGCCTGCTGTGTCTATGCTCCATACGTGCTGTGTGCCATGGCCATCCCTTGATCATTCTCTTTCCTGATGGCTGCACAGGTCATTCATAAGGTATCTCCGCAGAGAGAGGGTAGACATGCACAGCAACATCTTCCATCTCACAGCAACTTTCTCATCAGAAACGCTCCAGCACGTCTGTTGAAGTACAGAAACTCTCAGCACGTTATCTTAATGTCAACTATATGAGTTCTTGCCCTACCTCTGCCATTAATTCACTGGATGAATTTGATAAATCACTAAATTTATTTTCACTTTAGGTCAATCCTTTTATGGATGGATGTAATAACTCATAATCTACTAATCCAATGGAGTTATTTGTAGGATTGAATTAGATAAATATGTGAAAGTTTCTTATAGCAAAGTATAGAAAATACATTAGTATAGGGTCTCGTGATTAATATGATCAGATTAAGAATCTTTATATATTAATATCTCTATTGTTTGGTTGTAGAATATACATATTACATAATATTGCAAATTATCACAGTATAATTTAACTTGCAAATATGTTAGGTAAGGCAAATATGCAAAGCACATGGTGTCAGATTCAGTCTTTGGAATGGTAGATACCAGCCATCCATATAGTCCTACCCACTTTGCTTCAGTAGAAATATCTTCATTTCCACACAATGAGAGTCATTCATTTATTTAACAACTAGACAGTCACTAATTTACATTTACCCAATTCAGGACCTTCCTGGAACCAGCTACTTTCTAAGGTTCTTGTTATCAAGGAGTATCTAGTCTGTAAAGTAGAAAATTATTACAATTAAATCTAATAAGTAATTGCATTTAAATACACGTATAAAACAGTGGAAGCAGGGTGAAGTAAAGGAAGAGACATTTCTATTTTTAGCACCACTTAAATTAAGAGACAGATTTAGAAACATTCATGGTTATTCTTCAAGTCTAAGCCTGGGCAGAATTTTAGAGGCTATCATGCTCCCCCTATCTCTTACTTTTTAAACTGTGATAAAATATATATAAGAAAAAAAAATATTTTAACTATTTTAAATGTTTAATTCAGTGCCATTAATTACATTCGTAATGTTAATCCAGCACTAATAATATCTAATTCCAGACTTTTTCATCCCCCCAAACAAAACCTATTTCCTTTCCCCACACCCCATCCCTGGTAACCTCTAATACAATTTTTGTATCTATGAATTTGGCTATATAAGTGGAATCATACAACATTTTTCCTTTGTGTCTGCTTTTTTTTCACATAGTATAAGAGCAAAAAAATTTTTTTTTTTTTTTTGCGGTACACAGGCCTCTCACAGTTGTGGCCTCTCACAGTTGTGGCCTCTCCCATTGCGGAGCACAGGCTCCGGAAGCGCAGGCTCAGTGGCCATGGCTCACGGGCCCAGCCAGTCCGCGGCACGTGGGATTTTCCCAGACCGGGACACAAACCCGTGGCCCCTACATCGGCAGGCAGACTCTCAACCACTGCGTCACCAGGGGAGTCCAGCAAAATATTTTTAAAGTTCATCAATGTTGTAGCATGTATCCAAATTTAATTTCTTTCTGTGAATGAATAATATTTTATTGTATTTATATACTACATTTTGTTTATCCATTCATCTGTTGATGAACCTTTAGGTTGTTTTTTTTGACTATTGTGCAGTGGACGCTGATGTACAAGTACCTGTTTGAATCGCTGTTTACAATTCTTTGGGGTATATATAGAGTGAAACTGTTGGCTCACATGAGAATTCTATGATTCTTTTTTATTTTTTTTTAACACCTTTATTGGAGTATAATTGCTTTACATTGGTGTGTTAGTTTCTGCTTTACAACAAAATGAATCAGTTATATATATACATATGCTCCCATATCTCATCCGTCTTGAATCTCCCTCCCACCCTCCTTATCCCACCCCTCCAGGAGATCACAAAGCACCGAGCTGATCTCCCTGTGCTATGCGGCTGCTTCCCACTAGCTATCTACCTTAGGTTTGGTAGTGTATATAGTCCATGCCTCTCTCTCACTTTGTCGCAGCTTACCCTTCCCCCTCCCCATATCCTCAAGTCCATTCTCTAGTAGGTCTGTGTCTTTATTCCTGTCTTACCCCTAGGCTCTTCATGACATTTTTTTTTTCTTAAATTCCATATATATGTGTTAGCATACGGTCTTTGTCTCTCTCTTTCTGACTTACTTCACTCTGTATGACAGACTCTAGGTCTATCCACCTCATTACAAATAGCTCCATTTCGTTTCTTTTTATGGCTGAGTAATATTCCATTGTATATATGTGCCACATCTTCTTTATCCATTCATCTGATGATGGACACTTAGGTTGTTTCCATCTCCGGGCTATTGTAAATAGAGCTGCAATGAACATTTTGGTACATGACTCTTTTTGAATTATGGTTTTCTCAGGGTATATGCCCAGTAGTGGGATGGCTGGGTCATATGGTAGTTCTATTTGTAGTTTTTTGAGGAACCTCCATACTGTTCTCCACAGTGGCTGTATCAATTTACACTCCCACCAACAGTGCAAGAGGGTTCCCTTTTCTCCACACCCTCTCCAGCATTTATTGTTTCTAGATTTTTTGATGATGGCCCTTCTGACTGGTGTGAGATGATATCTCATTGCAGTTTTGATTTGCATTTCTCTAATGATTAGTGATGTTAAGAATTCTTTCATATGTTTGTTGGCAGTCTACATATCTTCTTTGGAGAAATGTCTATTTAGGACTTCCGCCCATTTTTGGACTGGGTTGTTGTTTTTTTTGTTATTAAGCTGCATGAGCTGCTTATAAATTTTGGAGATTAATCCTTTGTCAGTTGCTTCATTTGCAAATATTTTCTCCCATTCTGAGGGTTGTCTTTTGGTCTTGTGTATGGTTTCCTTTGCTGTGCAAAAGCTTTGAAGTTTCATTAGGTCCCATTTGTTTATTTTTGTTATTATTTCCATTTCTCTAGGAGGGGGTCAAAAAGGATCTTGCTGTGATTTATGTCATAGAGTGTCCTGCCTATGTTTTCCTCTAAGAGGTTGATAGTTTCTGGCCTTACATTTAGGTCTTTAATCCATTTTGAGCTTACTTTTGTGTATGATGTTAGGGAGTGATCTAATTTCATACTTTTACATGTACCTGTACAGTTTTCCCGGCACCACTTATTGAAGAGGCTGTCCTTTCTCCACTGTACATTCCTGCCTCCTTTATCAAAGATAAGGTGACCAAATGTGTGTGGGTTTATCTCTGGGCTTTCTATCCTGTTCCATTGAACTATCTTTCTGTTTTTGTGCCAGTACCATACTGTCTTGATTACTGTAGATTTGTAGTATAGTCTGATGTCAGGGAGCCTGATTCCCCCAGCTCCATTTTTTGTTCTCAAGATTGCTTTGGCTATTCAGGGTCTTTTGTGTTTCCATATAAATTGTGAAATTTTTTGTTCTAGTTCTGTGAAAAATGCCAGTTGTAGTTTGATAGGGATTGCATTGAATCTGTAGATTGCTTTGGGTAATAGAGTCATTTTCACAATGTTGTTTCTTCCAATCCAAGAACATGGTATATCTCTCCATCTATTTGTATCGTCTTTAATTTCTTTCATCAGTGTCTTATAATTTTCTGTGTACAGGTCTTTTGTCTCCTTAGGTAGGTTTATTCCTAGATATTTTATTCTTTTTGTTGCAGTGGTAAATGGGAGTGTTTTCTTGGTTTCACTTTCAGATTTTTCATCTTTAGTGTATAGGAATGCCAGAGATTTTTGTGCATTAAATTTGTATCCTGCTGCTTTACCAAATTCATTCAAACTTTTATTCAGTGGTGGCATCATTTTACATTCCCATCAGCAATGCACAAATATTCCAATATCTCCATATCCTTGCCAACACTTGTTATTTTCTTTTTTAGTTCCTTTATTATAGTCATCCTAGTAAGTGTAAAATGGTATCTCATTGCACTTTTAATCTGCATTTCTCTGGTAATTAGTGATCTTGAACATCTTTGTAATTTGTATATTTTATTTGGATAAATACCTATTCAGGTCATTTTTCTATTTTTTAATTGCACTGTTAGTTTCTTTTGTTGTTCAGTTGTAAGATTTCTTTATATATTTTGAACACTAAATCCTTATCAAATATATGATTTGCAGCTATTTTCTCCCATTCTGTTAGTTGTGCTTTCCTTTTCTTGATAAAGTCTTTGGTGAATAAATTTTTGGCTTTAATGAAGTCCAAATGATGAAGTTTACTTTATCTATTTTTCTTCTGTTGCTTATGGTTTTGAAATCATATCTAACAATCCATTACCTAATCCAAGGCCATGAAGATTTACTGCTTTAAAAGCACAAGTCATTGAAAACAAAAGAGCAAGTGATAATGTGATAAGCATGAAGCATAGAGAAGTAATAGACGTATATTACATTCTGGAAGATGTGTCCCTAAACACAGTTTAGGAGGAGAGCAACAGAGAAAGTCCCTGAGTCAGAGTATTCTGAGTACTGCAATATCTCATGAGCCCCATCTACCCTAAAAGACAAAGAACCAGGTAATAGAAGGATGGGGATCATTGCTATTCAGTTCCACAAAACCACATTACATACATGCCTGATAGACACCAGGAATTGACTTAGAGACTGTAGCATGCAATCTGAAATCCTTCAATAGGTAAAAGAAGGGTATTATACCAACAAACAAATTGACATAATCATAGTTAAGGCAAATTCATACAATCTATCTGTTGAAAATCACTGACACTCTTTATATTGTAATTTGCTCAAATATGAGTTAAATAAGAAAAAAAAATGTAATAGAAGATGTGTTGTACTATAAGGATAGAGGAACCACATACAAACACTTAGAAAATAGCAGACCCTTGGTGGATTGTATTATAGACCCTGGTTTTTCACCTCTACTTTTATACATGCCCTTTGCAGTATGGTTTTAGAATTCCTTTCACTAAGGCAGAATATACTTCCCCACTCCTTGACTTTGGTCTGGGTCAAAATATTTTTCCCTGTCCCTTGATTTGGCTAGTAGAATGAGGTAAACTCAATGGTGTGCCAGTTCTGAGCCTACACCTATAAGGGCTTTCATGCTTTGGCTTACCCTCATGCATATCCATCATCATCAGGAGAAAAGAATGTCTGAGCTAGCCAGTTGGTCAGAAATAGGATAAAGGACAAGTAGGATAGAGCCTCTCTGTCCAATCTAACCCAGTTGAACCTAGTCTAGATCAGCCAATACCCACAGGCAACCCACAGACACATGAGTGATGATGAACCATTTTTGTTTGATTCATTAAGTTTTGGGGTAGTTTGAATATACAGTTGTTAACTAAAGCAGACCTCTAAACTGATCTATTACAGGAATCAGAAAAAAGTGTAGAAAACTCTGAAAATTTCAAAAGATTGTAAGGATTATTTGGCCTCCATGAAATGTAAACAAAATGTATAAGAAAATAACTCTTGAGATTAAAAAAACTGGAATAAAATTAAAAGTAAGAAAAAGGTGTTTTAAAGATGTAAACAAATAATTCAAGAAAAAATAAGAACATTCATAGAAGATACAAATATAATTCATGAATAGGATGAACTAGAAAATCTCATAATGTATAATAAAATATAAAATAAAGAAGTAAATAGGTAAAATATATATATATATATATTTCAAGTGAAAGAAATTTCCCTGAATCAGAGGAAAGGGATTATTTTTTAGATTTAGATCAAAGAGTTTTAACCATAGCTCCAAGAAATCAATGACAAGAAACCTCTCTTTCATAGATTCTGACAATCATTTTAGTTGAAAAAATACAAAAATGTTTGTACAAATAGACATGTAGAATTAAAAAAAAAAAGAATATCAAAGGGGAAAATGGTTTTGCCTCAGACTTCTCCTCTTCAATCTCAAATTCTGGAATACAACAGAATAAAGATTACACTTCATCAATTCATGACAACATGACAACTTTATATTTCAAAATTATAAGATAATAGATAAATATCGTAAGATAATTAAAGGCTAAGAATAGAATGGTTTTTAAACTTTACTCAGTAATTATTAAGTTGACTGAAAATGAAACAAGATCAAGAGCTCAAGATCAAGGCTGTTGAGGTATAAAACTCTGCATGTCTATTTGTAATTGTTGTGATTCTCAACTTGGAATTTCACTTGAATTATACTATAGATTATAAGGTGGTTTCCATAGCCACAGGGAAAAGTGTGGTACTTCAGGTTAATCCTTTTGATACTTTCCCAGAATAAGAAATGTGTTTCTTTTACCAGGAAAATTCCAAAGAAAAAAAACATAATTTTTATATCCACACATGCTGAGGAACTTAAGAAATTATTTAGAGGTTTTCAAAATGAATACTGAATGACCTAAGACATTCTATGATTAAAAAATAAAATAGAATAATAACCATAGATGACGTCTCATTCAAAATCTTATCTATAAACTTCTTGTTATCAAACAAAATAGTAAGTATACTATCAAGTGCAAACAATAAAGCATAAATATTATTGTAATGAAGTGTACCAATTTTTTTAACATTCATTGCTTCTGGATTTTTTTTCTTTCTTCATTTGTAAATTTTTCCAGGTTTCCTAGGAAAAGAGATTATTTTTATAATAGAAAAATATTTTACAAAGAGGAATGCAATTTCTGTATACTTCCTACTAGTTAGTTTTATGTGTGATCTAGAGACTACCATATTTGTATTTTAGTGGTAAAGATTACATAACTATTTTGGAGAAATGATGTGAGAAGAAACAGGCGTTTCTTTAATTTTGCTACACGTCCTGTATTTTAATATACAAGTGACAGCTGCGCTACTGATTGTAAATCACGCAAAGTTTAGTATTCATTGTCAAAGATAAGACATACAAATCAACAATATGATAAAATTTTATGATATAGTAATAATGTCACATTGTATTATGATTATTTGTAACTGCTCATCATGTTACTATGAGTTTTTCCATGAATAACATGCAAATATATATAAATAGTTACTATTTCCAATGTCATTATAATACCATTTCCAGAGCCATTTAGCCCATTGTCTAGAAATAGGAAGTTAACAGAGTTTGAACCTCCAAAAATTATGAATTGTAACTAGAAACTACAGAGCAGCATTTGACCTACAGTGATTGCCTTGGAGAAAACTCACCTGCACATTCATTTCCCTATCTGTGTTATTCATGAGCCTGTGGCTCCACGGTTCACTGCCTACATCAATTACTTTTAAATAGTTTGATACTTCAAATGTAGTCTAAGATAAGGTTTCTTCCTGGAACATTTGAGGATTCGGCTCTGGTCAGTACCTTATTGTTAATTTGCAATTGGGTTCTTGGAATAATACCATGTCAATGCTGGCTGTGAAATGGAGAAATCATTGGTGGTGTATTTGAAATTATAGTCTCCTTAGAGATCATCTTCAGGAATAATACCTAAAATCACTGTAGCAAACACTTGAAAGTAATTTAGAATAAAACAAAATATTATTTTCAACTTTCTCCCACCTCTAGCAAAATTGGAAATCTTATTTTCACATGTGTTAAACATTAGGCTGACACTTCTATGTTCTCCTTTTCTCAGTATTTCAGATCTGTAGTTGATTGTCTCTCCCTGCTAAACACAGGTTATAGGATTTTAATGGGAACTTATAACTAAATCTGAACTCTGATGTTTTGGAAAGCTTATGATCTGAACTGGCAGAGAGGTGGTCAGTTAAGGTGGAGCTAAAATTGCTATTTAAAACTGTAGCAATTTTTAGTTCCTATATATAAGAGTTTAGAGTCATTTGTGAACTTGAGTTATTCCCCTGATAAGGTGAACGGTAAGTAACTTAAATGAGTCCTTTATTTATGCAAGAAAGGAGGAACTTCTCTTTCAAATTGGGAAATTCTAGAAAAGAAGTAGTAAAATTTCTCTGTAAAAAATATACAGAAAATTGGATGAAGGTATTCAAAATGTACAAATCTCCAGTTATAAGATAAATAAGCTAAATAGACATTTCTCCAAAGAAGATATACAGACTGCCAACAAACACATGAAAGAATGCTCAACATCATTAATCATTAGAGAAATGCAAATCAAAACTACAATGAGATATCATCTCACACCAGTCAGAATGGCCATCATCAAAAAATCTAGAAACAATAAATGCTGGAGAGGGTGTGGAGAAAAGGGAACACTCTTGCACTGCTGGTGGGAATGTGAATTGGTTCAGCCACTATGGAGAACAGTATGGAGGTTCCTTAAAAAACTACAAATAGAACTACCATATGACCCAGCAATCCCACTACTGGGCATATACCCTGAGAAAACCAAAATTCAAAAAGAGTCATGTACCAAAATGTTCATCGCAGCTCTATTTACAATAGCCCGGAGATGGAAACAACCTAAGTGCCCGTCATCGGATGAATGGATAAAGAAGATGTGGCACATATATACAATGGAATATTACTCAGCCATAAAAAGAAACGAAATGGAGCTATTTGTAATGAGGTGGATAGACCTAGAGTCTGTCATACAGAGTGAAGTAAGTCAGAAAGAAAAAGACAAATACCGTATGCTAACACATATATATGGAATTTAAGAAAAAAATGTCATGAAGAACCTAGGGGTAAAGCAGGAATAAAGACGCAGACCTCTTAGAGAACGGACTTGAGGTTATGGGGAGGGGGAAGGGTGAGCTGTGACAGGGCGAGAGAGAGTCATGGGCATATACACACTAACAAACTCAGTAAGGTAGATAGCTAGTGGGAAGCAGCCGCATGGCACAGGGATATTGGCTCGGTGCTTTGTGACAGCCTGGAGGGGTGGGATGGGGAGGGTGGGAGGGAGGGAGACGCAACAGGGAAGATATATGGGAACATATGTTTATGTATGACTGATTCACTTTGTTATAAAGCAGAAACTAACACACCATTGTAAAGCAATTATACCCCAATAAAGATGTTAAAAAAAAAAAGATAAATAAGTATGAGGCATGTAATGTACAACATGTTAAATACAATTAACATAGCTGTATGCTATATGTGAAAGTTGTTAAGAAAGTAAACCCTAAGAGTTATCATCACAAGAAATTTTCTTTAAAAATTTTGTACCTATTTGCGATGATGGATGTTCACTAAACTTATTGTGGTAATTATTTCATGATGTAGGTAAGTCAAATCATTATGCAGTATACCTTAGACTTATACAGTGCTGTATGCCAATTATATCTGAATAAACCTGGAAGAAAAACAAAAAACAGAACAGAATAAAGCAGAGTGTATCACTGATAGTAAGCATAAAAAACGTAAAAGATTTTCTTCTCCTTGTGAGAGACTGAGAAAGAGATTGAGAGAAAAACAGGAGGTCAAAGTGTATTTTTCTCCCTTCTCAATGGCCCTCAGAGAATTGGGAGAGGGGAAGTTCAAACTCTGGGAAAGGGAACATAGTTGGAGGCACACATGTTAGGAGAATGTATACCTCCTTACCAGACATGGAAACAACTAGGCAAAGCAGAGGAGTAGCTGGTAAGGGACATATCTGTTTGAAGTATGGCTGTGACTCTAGCAATAGTTATATCTAGTAGTAACTATTGACAGTAGGTTTGATTTCTTGCCTTCTAATTTTCTTCCATCATCCTCAGATCACCAGTGAAACTGCCTTAAATTTTCTTGCCTTTGATGACCTGGTCTTAATTTTGTCTTGGAATGTTCATATAATATAGAAACAGATTTGGGGAGAAGTGAGCCAAGTAAACAGAATGAAGAGACCAAGTAAAAGATGATTATACAATGATCTTCAGGGAGTAGAAGAGTTACAGGCAGCAAAACAGCTACCAGTCTGGATCCATCTGACAGGCAGATTTGCAGGATGTGTAAACATTGCATATTAAATATGGGATACAAGATAGGTATGTAAGATTGTGCTTTCAATACAAGCCATGCGGCTGTGATAGAAGCACTTTAATGCATTACTGGTATATAGAGGAGAAAGTGGCAAATCTACCATGTAGGCAAAAGAGAAATATTTTAGGAAGAGATTCACAAAGGAAATGATGGTTGAGCAAATTCTTTTTCAAAAAAGGGAGTAGGTTAGTTGATGTTATGAAAATACAACAAGCATCCTAGGCAAAGAAAGAAATTTTAAAAATTAGGAGGAAGTGTATGTAATTCAGTATGATCAAGAGTATAAACAGGTAGGACTATTAGCAATATGGTAGTCTGGGGCTAGATCATGAAGAGTCTTATATTCCAAGAGAATATCTTTGCAAACCACACATAGTGGTCCAAATTCAGATAACAGATGTATTTTTTATTGCCCACACAGTATTTTTTTAATTAAAATTGGTTGCAAAAAAATTGAGGTTTCACATAAGATTCAGATTTCTGCCTCTTTTGAAAAATCAGGAGAGTTGTCAATATTGGGCATGGATTGCTGGATGGCAAGAATTGATAGAAGCTGAAGAACAGTTCTCTTCTTGACATGCACATATTTACTCCCCAAACTGCTTCTTCCTTTTATATTAACTGACTGATCTCTGTTGACTTTGTGTTTTGCCAAACTTGATCAAGGCCCTGGGTTCATTTCAGGATCACCCACATTTCTTTCCATCTGGCTCCAAAATCCTCTTATATCCGCTTAGAAACCATTCATTCTTGCTGAGGTTCATCATAATTTTTGCCAGCCCAGGTATTTTGAAGTTGATTTTCTAAAGAAGAGTCAAGACCTCACTTTAAAAGTAGAAATTGAAGCAGGCAGAGGGGCTCTTCTTGGATGGTAAATTAGAACAATAAAAATCACTTGCATTTAAATTTTTTATTCCTCTCACTCTGCTCTACTTACAGTGTCTGACCCAAAGGTAGACACAGAATACAGTACTGGATATGTTAAAGCTGTACCTATAAAATTATTTTCTAAGTACGTTTCAAGCATTATAAGGCCCTGTGATGTTCTCCTCAAGTAAAGAATCTTAAAGCAAAACAATAATTTTGGAAATTGAGTGTCCTTCTCATGATGATTTTGAATACATTTTAACATATCTTAAAAGTTACACCTTTTCCAACAACAGTCAATTCTCTTACGCCAACTGGGCATCCTACACTTCAACTCAGTTCTAATACTAAACACCTGGAGTGAGTGCAGACCCCTTGAGTTAAGGGCTCAGTCCCACAAGACTTTCCTTACTTCAGACACTAGCCACAAGTCTTGGGTACCCTCAGGTTACTTGTACTTCTGCCCAACAGGCTACAAATTTGGGGGTTCCCATGACACTCCACACTCAAGTTCAATAATTCTCTGGAGCCACTCACAGAATTCAGGGAGGTGTTATACTTAAATTAAAATGTTATTCTAAATGATGCAACTCTTAAACAGTCAAATGGAAGAAATAAATAGCACAATGTAAGGGAGAAGGGCACGGAGCTTCATGCCCTCTCCACAAGTTCCATCATCCCAGGACATTGATATTCACCAATGCAGAAGCTCCCAAACCTCGCTGTTCAAGAGTTTTTATTGAGGCTTCATTATGTAGGCATGATTCATTAAATCATTGGCTATTGGTGACTGGGCTCGGTCTCCAGCTCTTTTGCCCTCCCTACAGATCTGGGGTAGGGCTGAAAGTTCTAACCATCTAATCAAGTAGTTGTTTTATCTGCAACCAGCCCTCATACTGCAGCCATCTAGGGACATCAAGAGTCATCTCATTAGCATAATGACACTCCTATCACTGAGAAAATTTCAAGGGCTTTTGAAACTCTGGGCCAAAAATTGGGGACAAAGACCCCATATTTTTTATTATACCACAGAAGCCCTTTAGTAAACAGATCTACTTATTTTTGTTTAATTTGGTTATAACCATACACATTTGTTATAGAAATATTTGATAACCAACTTATATTACATGAAATGAAATTTTGGAAATTTTAATTTACAAAATAGCAAAACAATCAATGGGAACACCCAGAAAGTGTATTATCTTTTGTAAAATTAAACAAAGAGACAACAAAATAAAAATGAAACCTGCTTGTGTCTCTAAATTCAACCATTTCTGAGTATGACCAAATTGTTCAGCTGAAAGTGTGTACTTCCAGTGCTTTCTGATTTCCAGCCATACCTAAAAGAAAAATAGAGATAACAACACATTTTTTAGCCTTCCCAGTTGTGTTTCCAAATTCTAATTCCTGAGTGCAGACCCCGGGGCAGAGCAGGGGATGACTGAGAAGGGGATCTGAGCTGGCTCTCCATCGTGGATTGCCCTCTAGGCTGGCCTGTGCATGCTAGCCAGGGGTGAAGTTCTCTTTTTATTAGTGCAGTTTTAGCCAAAGAACAGTAACCCTTCAGGAGGGTTCAGGACACACACACATATCACACCTACAATATCCAGAGCCAATGCTCATTGTCCTGAGAACCTGTCCTGCCTCCCAGGTAGCAGTGAGCTGGGCTGAGGGGTATTCTGTGGAGCTGTGCTGAGCTTGGGGCTGTGCTTAGCGTCAACCTTCTAGCTGTGACAGCTCTCACTAGACAAGTGGAGGCTAACAATTCTAAGATGTAGAGTAGGTGGCTTGATTTTTAAATCCAATGAGTTAGCAACTTGATTTATCTGTAGATATTATAACTTCAACATAAATGGAGATGCCTTAGCTTCTTCCTTTTTGCATTTCAAATTCTTTCTTATAATAAGTTGCTCACTTTTTCATTCCTAACCCATATAGTCATATATTGTCAAGTGACCAAGAATTTAATAACTGGCTTCCAATCAGGCTTTTTATTAATAAAACCAGAACAATAATATCATACCTATCTATCATAGCAAGTTATAGCAGCTAATAGGCAATGTTTATTGAATTAATGCTTACTTAGATCTTTATAGACAACCCTATTTTGAGCACTTTATATATATTAGCTAATTACATGGCTACTTTTATTATTGCTGCTTCACAGTTAGGAAACTGAGGGACAAATGTCAAGTCACTTGCCCAAGGTCACAGTATTAATAGCTAAGTCAGAATTCACACTCAGGCAGTCTGCTCCATCGCTCACACTTTGACACTCCATTCATACAGCTTCTTTATTGAAGAATAATCATGGGAAGAAGTAAAGCACTTTGGAAAAAGCAATTCACTTCATCAATATGTTTTTGACATGTATAATCAAATGCAGTATAAAGCAGCCCATGTGTGTTTGTGTGTGTGTATATACACATATTCATATATTTGTATACATGTGTATATGCACACACATGCCTGCATAAGGGGTGTCTGTATGTGTGTATGTCTGTATATGTGTGTATTTGTGTAACTTCAGGAAAAGAGCAATAAGGCTGAAAGATCTATCATTAGTGTAAAATAGAATCATTTTATATTGAGGTAAGATACTACAGGATTATACCAATTTGAATATTTTAATTAAATTAATGGAACTATTTAGCTTTTAAAAATAACCTAAATTCTAACTGAAATAAATAATTACATCAAAGTGTCCTTTCTTAAGTTATTTTCTTCTTAGCCCTCATGTCTGTTCCTCACATGCATAGCTGACTAACTGCTTTCTCCTCAGTGACTGTGCACCAGGGCCCTCAGGCCCCTTTGACCAAATTGAGGGAGGTAATCCAGTGTCCACTCAGCATCTGAAACCTCCTGTCTATCCCTGTGGTCGACTCCAGCCTCTGAACTCCCTTCCTCCAGAGATTTCCTGGACTGAAGCCCCGTTGGTTTTCATTTTAAGTACACTTACCTAAGATGCCTAACTCTTTACACCTTGGTTCTCTTTCAAATCCCGAGTTGCTTGAGGACTGAGACTCTTTCTTCATCCCGAAAGCTACAGCATACCGCATATAAATAAAACGCTGTCAGTAAACTGTGAGCTTATTTCTGATCTTCCACTTCCCTATTGTAACACTTTAAGCAAGTCTGCTACTTGCTTTTCTATCATAGCTTTGCTGATCTCCTCTGGAAAATGAAAGAGCAAAACTAGAAGCCTGGACAGCTCTGAGGGGCTGTGCTTGGAGTACAGAGCAAGTGATGGCAAAGCAGAGGAAGCATCAGGATGGTTGGTTGGACTGCAACCTGTGGACTTGCTATGTTCAGATGTGTTATATTCAGGTGTTGAACCTCCTTGAAGGAGTTGCTCTTCTTTGGGTAAAACTGTTCTAATAGTGAGAGCACCAGCACTGCTGTAAGGACACAGCAATGGCACAGATCTCATCAGCAGATCTGTGATGATTTCATCTGGATTTCATCTGGTCTGAAGCTCTTCCATTATGGGGCAAAGTCAGGAAGGCAACTAGCAATGATTAAGTGCCCCCTGTGGTTGGGACACTATGCTATAAGCTTTTAATTGTTATGCAATATAAGCCTCACAACAACTACAATATTACATATAACAAATTATCCATATTTTATGGATAATAAAACAGAAGCTTATTTAGAATTAACTTAGTCAAAGTCAGCCAATAAGCATTAAAACTGACACCCAAACTCAGGTTTATGTGACTTGCAAACTTGTATTCTGATTTTGAACTAATGGTTCATAGTCTTAGCCACTGCATTTGGTTTTCTAAAAGCTGGCTTAGCCTGTGGCCTTCTTGCTTTCCTTTGATAAATAGATTGACCCATTAGTCAAAGAAACAGAGCAGTTCATAGATATGGAGAAAATTTTTAAACAAAGGCTTAAACACTCAAGAAAGTTGGTGCTACAAAATTTCATTTTATTTCACCAAAGTACTTCTTTTTGTCTGTAGTACTTGGAAGTGTTCTGGCTCTTTCACTTATGCTTTTGAGCAAAAGTGTTCACATTCCTTTCTCTTTATACAATCTAAAATGCAGTAGAATTAAGTTTAGAAAGAGTGTATTCTTTGAGGCAAAATAACTTACAAGCAAGTCTCGCAGATAGTTGCTGGGTAAATTGATTTCTGTGTACAAAATGTCCTTTCCCTGATTTGTTGATAAAATTTTAATGTTATACATGTTAGAACTATTAAACATATCCTCCAAGCATGGAGCTTTTATTAGTGTTATGGTTTTTCCTTTTACCAGTTGTTTTGTTAAGACTTTCACATTATGCTGAACATTGGGCAGATCATGGTGATACAAAATAGGATGCTAACTATTACCAAAGGTACTCCTTGCATTATCTTTACTTGCTGCTCTGAGCACTAGGTCAGATCATGGAAAATAATAAGGTATACTTTAAGGAAAATTGATGAATAGAACTTTAGAACCTATTACAGTTTAGATTTAATATGAGGCATGGTCTTTCTGTGAATCTGTAGGCTTACCAAAAAAAAAAAAAAAGAAAGAAAGAAATGCGGAAAAGCCTGCTTCAGCAGAAGCACTAAAATTATATTAAAATGTAAGTGGTGGTCAAGTGAGGCCTGCTGTCAATGGTAGTCTCGGTGGATCATGACTGGGCAGAATGTGTGTGATGAGGTTAAGGGGAAGTCCAATGGAAAGCAACATGCACGGAGCAAGTTATTCAGAGCTGCTAGTTAGATATTTAGAGTTATTTCCTGCCATTCTTTTAAGAACATGACACACCAGGTTATTTGTGGTTGTTGGACCACACTCAACTCAGAATGTTATCTGGGCCTTGGATGCTCCCCTTTCACTGATCTGCAATGCCCTGCTCTCTACTCCCCAGCATCTAAGTCCTTGTCACTTTGACTACCTAGGTTAATTGTTACCTCAATCAATCAATATATATCAAATGAACATCTATATCATTTGCTAGTCACTATTAGGAGGATATATTAAAAGACTAAGAAGAATGCTAGTGGTAAGGAGGCCAACTGAGGCTCCATATTATCAAAGGAAACCTCCAGAACAGGTGTGACTTGAGTTGTTGGGGATTTGGGTTGATGTGAGGTTTTCCAAATTTCAACTGCCACCTACAGGTCTATTTATTTTCTATTAATAAAAACAATATTTTTAACTTAAGCCAATTTATTCAGGAAACTTCATATCCCTGAAATAAATCATATACATGTATATATTTTAATAAATAAGTCATATATATATATATACAAGTATATGTTTTTATTTCTATTATGTTTAAAACTTTTTATTATTATTATTTTTTTGCAGTATGCGGGCCTCTCACTGTTGTGGCCTTTCCTGTTGCAGAGCACAGGCTCTGGACGCACAGGCTCAGCGGCCATGGCTCACGGGCCCAGCCGCTCCACGGCATGTGGGATCTTCCCGGACCGGGGCAGGAACCCGTGTCCCCTGCATCGGCAGGTGGACTCTCAACCACTGTGCCACTAGGGAAGCCCTTACAAGTGTATGTATATATATATATACACTTTTTTCCTGAATTTAAGTCATTAAAGCAACAAGAGCTAAGACAAAGACAACAAAATTGAAGCAATATTTTGAAACTGGAGCTCTTACCTATTGCCAGCCTAAGGCCCTGAATCTAATGTCTACTCCAATTTTGTTAAATATTTGATATTAGCTCAGATATAGGGACCTACTAACCCCCAAATGAGACTTTCATCTTCACACAATCAGTAGCATTGAAATAGAATTGAAAAGGGAATAAATCTCTCATTATGTGATTCAGTGACATTTAATGCTTCATGCACAAGCTATTGGAATGAGTACGAATCTTGCACTGGAAGTCACCTTGTATAGTGTTAGTGTTACACATCCTACACTTTGAAAAGATTGAATTATTGGAAAGATGAAAAAGAGGAAGTTAAATTAAAAAAGAAAAAAACAAAGAAAACAAGGGTAGTGGGTGTCCATGACTAAGGTGTTTCAGAAAACCGTTAAGCCACTCTAAACAGGATTCTTTTTTCCTTCCCTAAACTCTATTTCACAATCATCTACACATAATTTAGATATGACTTATTTCCTTCCTGATAATATAGTCTCATTTTATGCAGGAAACATGTCCAACACCTCTTTTGTTACTCCCTCAGCAACCAACACAAAAGACATAATAACAAACATAGGAAATGTTACTTCATTGGAGTGTTTGCTGAGTAAGTAGTTGCACTCAAATATAACTAAAGAAACACGTTGGAAATAATAATTTAGTTGCTGATTAGTCATCACACCATAGGTGACGGTGTCTGAATAAGTGCACATGGGTGGGATTGAATGCACAACTGAGTTGGCTCCCAGTCCCAGATGTGATAAAAGCCTCCATCTGCACCAGGAAGGAGAATTAGCACAAGAACTAACCTGAGTCCATTTCACAGGACTCTTTTTAACCTATTCACCTGATGTACTAGGAATAAATTATGTGTCTTCAACAGTCTTTTCCGTCACTAAATAAATAGTAATATTCTTGAATTTCTAAAATACTATAAATTTATTGACATGTAATTTTGTGTAAAAGAACCAAGGTCAGGGCTTCCCTTGTGGCGCAGTGGTTGAGAGTCTGCTTGCTAATGCAGGGGACACGGGTTCGAGCCCTGGTCTGGGAGTATCCCATATTCCGCGGAGCGACTAGGCCCGTGACCCACAGCTACTGAGCCTGCGCGTCTGGAGCCTGTGCTCCGCAACAAGAGAGGACGTGATAGTGAGAGGCCTGTGCACCACGATGAAGAGTGGTCCCCACTTGCCACAACTAGAGAAAGCCCTTGCACAGAAACGAAGACCCAACACAGCAAAAATAAATACATAAATTAATAAACTCCTACCCCCAACATCTAAAAACAAAACAAAACAAAAAACTATTAAAAAATATATTAAAAAAAAAAAGAACCAAGGTCCTTCAACATTTGGAATGTCCTAAATAAACCAAAGAGACTTGTGCACCTTAGGATGAGATTATTGTTCTTATAAAACCACCTCAGAAAGAAATAAAGGAATGAGAACCAACCTCATTGATGAGGAATATATATATATTTAACTATTTAACTATATATATAGTTAACATATATAGTATATATTATGTATAATGATTATATTATATATACTATTACATATTATATTACATATAATAATAATAGTATATATAGTCATTCAAATGGAAAAAGTTGTGCTTTAAAGGAAATAAACTATAGAATAAAAATAAAAATTAACAGCCTGAGCCCAGCCAAACCCAGACTGCTGTTTTCTGCTCTGTAAATTCCTGTGAGGGACACTGTGATATACATCTGGTTTGCATGACTTTCTAGAAAATGTAATACTAAATGCTACTCAATATAATATAAGCTCACGTATATACACGAACACACACACACACCCTCACTAACTTAGGCTGAAAAAACTTTCGTGGAGACCCTAACAGTGAAAACCTTTCTGCAGCCTTGAACCCACCCCCAACGATTTCTGCAGTTCAACCCCAACTCTATGTAGTGGAAAAGGGAAGGCAGTCTGCTTCCATTGCTCTTCTCTTTAAGTGAGATAAGATCCTGTACTTATACTCTATACATATTTTCCCTTTATCTCCACAGTCCCTGTGTCTTAGCTTGTTCCTTGAGTTTAATGACTTTATTTTTTGCTTTGTTTTGCTTCTTCGTATTTCTTTGGGTTATGAGATCTTTACTGATTTCAGGAGTTCGTCCTTTTTTTCTTCGAGTCCTTTTTTGTTCACTGTTAACTGGTTGACTTAAAAAATGTGTCAGAAACATATGGAAATTTTCTTTCCCTCCTTTGTTAGTTCAACTTTCCTTTAGAAACTAAGAACAGTTGAAATTTATATTCATAGTGTGTTTTGGCCATTTAGTGATATCCTTACATTCATTCTCCTTCCAAAATGCAGCTTCTTTCAACAAAGACTAATTGATAGGTCTCTTTTGTATAAGATAGTTTTGAATTAATCTGGCAACATGTGATGTGCCTGTAACCGCCTTACATCTTGTTTCCTCACCTGTAAGATTATACATCCTTCATCCTTGTTTATACACCTCAAGTGTTACTACTTCATATAAAGAAATGCTTTTTTGGAATAAAGTTGACTTATCTGTTTCAGAATTTGCAGCTCTTTTCATATCACAAGTTAGTGAGTCAGCCACATCTCTAAGGCCAGTCCTAACAATATTACCATCAACCAGGAAAATAACAATAAAGGGAAAGAAGTACAAGGATGGATTATAATATCAAGGTTAGAAGATAGCTGAAGTGATGGCCAACCTATATGAAGTCACTGTGTAATTCTTTTTAAATCAAAGACCTTGCCTAGATAAGAATTTGAATGAAGAATCAACTCTTAAATATGATGCTATGAATAAAATGAATCCAAATGCAAAAACATGCAGAACATATACCATATGCCCAGAAATGTGCTAAATATATCAAAGGATAAAATATAATCAACATTTATTATCCTTGCCCTTAAAAGATCTTATATTCAAGGAAGAGAACCAAGATTTAAAAACATGAATCAAGAAGAGAAGTAGTATCAGAGGAATGTAATTAAGTTAGAAATGTGCAGTGGAGGTTATTTATGTTATGGAAGTGAGGGAGGACAGAGATTATCTCATGAGGCAGCACTGCCAGGAAAGGCATTGTGGAAAGTTAAGGAGACGTGTGGAGCATGATTCTATGGAGAAGATATTCTATGGATACCTCTAGCCTGGAAATTCCTTTTGTAGACATAATTGGTAGGGAAAAAATTAATAGTTACAGCTAAACTATAACACTGGACTTCAATACACATATAAGGCCAAAATCAAGAAACTTAACCCTCATAAATTCTCTTACAATTAAACACATTGAAATCACAATTAATGTTGTTTTTTTAAAAGGTTAGGTAGATAAGATCAAACAAATATACATCATGTCCATTTCATCTACGCTAATATAAATATATTCTCTTCCTACCTGATACAGACCATCCTGGAGGAAGAGAGCAGCCACTTTTGTAGGCTCATGGAGTATCTAGACTACCCATATAGAGTAAAGGCTCCATTGACACCCTGTTTAACTGATAATGTGATGTTTTAAAAATGTATATTTCTAATATCCTCCCACTCCAATAAAACATCTTCATAATCTCCTCCTCAGATTAAGAATATAAATAAATATAAATAAATACATTGAGTGCTGGATCAAGTGCTCTATACATTTGTGTATATGAATTTGAATTGTAAAGTAAAGGTTTTTATTTTTTAAAAATGCTAGAAATCATGGTATTACCTTGGAGAAATGCACTTCTATATCAAGGATGATGAAATTATATAATAATGTCAGAAAAGATTTGAGCAAAAGCTAATTGTCAGTGAGCCCCTGCACTGGGATTCAGTGAAGCTGCTCTTATTGATGTATGGCAATACTCTTCAAATGCTCAAATGACACAAGCCTGGCAGGGATATTGACCATCACAGTAGCCTAAAATGATAAATGAAAATCAAGAAGATGAAATTTGGCAAACATAGCTGTAAAAAGTTAGTGGGTTCTTAACAGGTCTAAAATTATGGCTCAAAATAGTCACAAGTTTCAAAAAATCTATGATATCAAAAATTGTTAATTATGAGCTCCACATCTCTGAGAATATCCAAACATGTTGGAAGATACTTAAAGGCTTTTGTGCTAAGAATCTAGAATTTGGTGGGAAATCAACTATGACTGACTACTGAAGCCATTAACATCACTAATATTTCTTTTGTGCCCACATACACAGAGATGTGACCTGCATCTCTTCCAGGTCACCAAACTACCCAACCCTGGGGCTGAAAAATTTGGAACACTTTGGCTATGTAAACTGAGATTACCAAAACAAACAAACAAACAAACAAAAAACAAATGAAAACAAACGAAAGCTTAATAAAAACTTTCCCCAGTGAATTTCCAATGAACTTCCCCCTCCATTTCCTAGGACAACCAGCCACAGTTGCCTTAGTCCCACAGACACGCTTTAGTCCTGTTGTGGTTGGGAACTTCAGTAGTCAATTTCTTATTTATCACCAGGTTTGTACAAAAGTAACCACATCCAAACCACCTACCCAACCAATATTAGTAATGTCCTTTTACTTCCTGATTAAAATGTAAAGTGCTTTAAACATTCAGTGTAAACACATTTGTTTATTTCTTTCTTAATTTGTGAGGCCACTTTGCTGGCAGAGATCAGAGTAGAGGAATCCAAGATGTATTGATTTCTTTCTTCATGACTATTTAATCGGTTAAAGTGTACACCACTTGCAAGTGTCAAGATGCTGGTTACATTTTAATAAATGTCCTCTCTGGTAGATCAATACTTCTCAGCCCCCAAATAAATAAAGAAGTAAAAGCACTGTTCTCTCATAAGTTAATGGGGAGAAAATCTTTTTACTATCGTCAGTCATCATGACAAACAAGAATATGAAAAGTGTTAATGAAATGACCAACTGTCTATAAAATAAAAGACTTGTAAGACAGTCTCCTTTCTTCCCTTAATTTGATGAAACAAAATGGAAAATTACACTAGTACCTATCCAGCATGAAATGATGTTAACAAGCAGAAAAAAATGCTATAATGAAGGACTTCTATGATGTACTATGTATAGTCTTACTTGTAAAGAGGGAATTACTGGGCAGAGCTCTAGCCCTGAGCAACATCCCACCCCCTACTGAGGAGAATCACAGCTATCATCACGTCCCTCGGGAAGTAGCAGCCATTCGGCACAATACAACAAATTGATGTTCACAGCATAATAATTATCCATGTGCTGCAAACAATAGGCCACACAATTACCAACCAGGGCAATGCCATACACAGGCAAAGTGAAGTTGCAAAATGAAGTGATTGTACACATAATTGAGGCAATAGCCCCACAAAAAAGAGATGTGCACAACTTGTTATTTATTGAGCATTGTTTGGGAAGGAAGGGTTGCAAATATGTGAATTTTCCAGAACACTGAAACTTACCATTTAAGCATAAAATGTTTCATTTTTAAAATGCATTCATTGTGAATGGATATCCTACTTAAAATATGTTACTAATTTCTTTATTAGTATATATATATATATGTGTGTGTGTGTGTGTGTGTGTATTTGTATAGGTATATATATACAAAGTGTGTAAATGTGATTATATTTTCATATCTCTCTTCATTAAACAAACAAACAAGTGAATTTTTTGCTAAGGAAAGGTGACCCAGAAAACACTACCTGGGCTGTCAACCACATTCAGGTAACACTTCCCAGTTTTCTGCGTAAGTATGACAGGGGACACCTAAATATACTGTAAGCCACCAATTGAAAGACTTATCAGGTTCTTATGCAAACACCACAGATGCAAAGCAACATAAACAAAATGGCATTCCTAAAATTAAATGGTATACAGTTGTAGATGGTTTAAATAGTTTGATGTCATTTTTTATGAACTTTTGTTTTTGTCTTTCTAGAGAGTTGAGCATAGTGGGATGATTGTGGGATTGAAGAAGCAGCCTGATGTAGTGGTCATGTCTTTGTTGTGAAGCTCAAACTGCCTGGGCTCAAATCTTACCTCACATTTAATATCTATATGTTGATGCAAATCTTATCTGAATCTTTCTGAAATCCTGGATTCTGTCCACAAATTAAAAATAGTTAGGACCCTTATACTACTTGTGATTTTTAAATAAGATCATTCATACAAAAAATATTTAGCCCTTTCATTGACACTTATTAAGTGTTCTATAAATGTTAGCAATTTATGTAAGAAAAAGATGAGAAAATTGATTAAATAGGAATCTGACAATGCAGATACAAATGATAAGCATGAGAAAGACTATAAAAGGAAGAGGAAAGATTGCAAAAACTATAGGAATGAAGAAAGGAGTAAACAAAGAGAATCCAGGGGACACCATGCTCTTGACCATTCACAGAAAAATCACTATTTCAGTATTAATAAATATTTATCAAGCAATATCACAGACTAGACACAATGCCAGAAAAGTTAAATTACATCAGGTAATCTATTTTGTACCAACATCATTGAGGTGGAATTTGTCATTGCCATTGTGTAGATGAGAAAAACAAAACCTAGAGTAAAGGAATACTGTAGGAAATATGGTAAGATTCAAACATATTATTTAAATACATTATCTTTGGCTCTAAATCTAATGTGCTTTCACCCTATCACAGAGTCTACATATATCATTTTTTTCTTCTTCCTTGTCTCTCCTCATTCTGATCCACTTTATCCTTCTCCTTATGTGTTTTCTGAGCACTTAAGTGTGAAGCACTGTAATGACAGAATAATTAAAATTAGGTCTCTACCCTTAGAAATTTCAGAGTCCATTTGAGGACAAAAATATATGAAAATATGCATAAAACTTAACAGATGACTTCTCCAACAGGGATATGAGTGAAGTTCTATTGTTTCTCACTTCTACCTCTGCTTGGAATGCTTTCTCTTCATTTCCAGGTTCCCAAATCCTGTTATCCATCTTTCAAACTTCAAGTCAAATTTATCCTTCTCCTCCATAACTCTACATGCACAGTGACCCCCTCTTATTTAGATATTTCCATGATTTATAAGCTATACTTAAAGAGCCTGTTGAGACACATAGTACAAAGACCCATTCCCAGAGTTTAAGATTTAGTATCTCAGTTGGGTCCTGGGAATTTGTACCTTACCAAGTTCCTAGATGATATCGACACTGCCGATCCAGGGACCTTACTGGGCACCTCTGGCCATCCCACAGCACTCTTTCAAAACTTGGCAAACATAGCCCCCTGGTCTTAGCTAATGTTCTCACTTCATGTGCTCAGTTCCGTACTTAGTCATTTTGTCCCTTGAATCCAAGGGATATTTCTTGTTATTCTTTGCACCTACTCACAGCTAGTAGCATATTATGACAGTCAATAGTATACATCTAGAAAATGTGTTTTACTTTCCTCATTGATTGTTAGACTGCTTTACTGATGACTCAGTGGCTGATTCTCTCCATCACTTCCACCTCTTATGACAACTCCACCCAGAGCAGCTAGTATGTGTGAACTCAGAGTACTATGTGGAAACGGAGGGGAGCGTATGTAAATATTTGTATTATCATATCTAACAAAAAAGATCTCTCAAATAATGATACTTATAACTTTTCTTCATGCTTACTTGCAGGGTAATACATTGACAGTTACCTCGGAAACACTGAATATTCTTCTTTTCTATAATGGAAAATCTTGCGTTTGCCTTATGATTTATACAATCTCTCTCATTTTTGTATTTTTCTGAAAATACATAATGAGATCTGAATGCTGATAAATGTCGTTTCTGAGGACATAATTATTGTATTCATGTATTACTCTCTTCATAAACCTATTTTTGTCAGTCAAGCTTCAGAAGGGAAATTATCTAATAAAAAATAAATTTTTAACTAATGCTATTTAAAATTGTTTTAACTGACCTCTCTCTAGTGTCCATTCCTTTTTCACTAGTGCATTTTAAAATTGTTTTTATTATCCCTTCCCTCTATAAATCAGAGTTAAAGTTGGCATTTCCATGTTTGATTTTGAAAAACAGAAGTAGAATTAGTCAACTTTTTCAGAGTATATATCATTGGACACAGACTACCCTTAACAATTCTGAATATCTGGTTCCCAAAACCCAATTTCTGGGTATAGCCACAACAAGTTGTATTTTCTACTAGAGTCAGCAGTCTCCATTAGTTATTGTTACTCTTTATTCAGTTTTGAGCTAGACTCTCCCAGAGTGCCAATTACATCCTGAGAGCAAGTCCACACACCACAAGCTAAAGAATGAGTTTGACAATTTTCCTATTAATTTGATCTATGTTTACAGATAGACAGTCAAACCAGATAATTCAGTACAAATAACTCACCCAAAGGACTTATTATCTGGACTGGTTATCTACATAGATCAAATTAGACCCTAATAACTCCCAAATCTCCACTTTATTTTATGTCCTATAGACATAACCAAAGGTGATTCTACCTGTTATGGCCCATGCATGCCAACCTATCTATTTGTAGAAAAGTAGATTCAACTTTCAAAGTTATCACATATTTACGGAAATGTTCCTGAAGTCTGGAAGTGTCAAAATAGCTGTTCATGGATTATCATTACACGTATTCTGCTTAAATCAACCAGAATATATATTTCCTTGGTATTACCTTTATCTTTGTTTTGTATAGTATGAACTCCAAGATTGGTTTAAATATCTCAGTCAGGGTCCACCTGACCACTTATATATAGATACCTCTATTTGTCAATGAAAAGTGTTTTACACTTGATCTTGTCTTAGCTATGAGAATCTGATGGCAAAAATGTTAAATCAATCTAAGCATATACTGTCAAAAGGCATCTCTTCTTTTAGAACTCATAATACATGACTACTGCACTCTTCAAAGATAAAGAAGGTAATATTCATGTGTGCATCACAAGAACCTTTCTGAAGCATAGTAGATATTCAATAACTGATTGAATAAACATGAATATTATAGAAAAAATAACAATAAGGAAAGAAATATGGTAATGAGATCACTAATCTCATGAGACTAAGATAACCACTAAGATATTTTGGTACATTCTTCCAGAAAGAGTTCAATGCACAGTTTATGTACTTTTAATATTACATCATATTATGGAAAGAGCTTTGTAAACCTTTTTTACTAACTAGTATATCAAACTGTTCTTCACATAAATAAATATACTTCTGTGTCTGTGAGAGACCTGGTGGTATATCTTTTCAACACTGCCATTCTCCCCACCTTGTACTGAAACCCACCTCATCCCATTCAGGCTCTGACACCTTATATGTACTTACCTCCATGGTTCCTCCTGCTTGGGTTTCAAAACCTGCGCCAGGCTGTCCAACCTTGAGCCCTGCTTGGACTCCAACACTGAAGATTGTTTCATCACCACACTTGGGCTCTGACACACTTTCTGGGATGTTCCTCTGTGTAGGTGTCCTTCCCACTGGCTAATTCTCTGACACCCACATCAGGGCACCAGCACATGCTGACATCCTTCTCTCTTCACTGGGGCTCTGACTCCCCATAGTGAACTTTCCTCCTTTGTGGATGTACTACTCATCCTATTTGACCCATCAATGGCTTTTCTCAGCCCCCATATTTATGTTTACTTCATTCTGTCCACCTAATGGCTTTAGAACTGAGTTGTTGGAAGGGAAGCGAAGGGAAGGGGAGGGGAATGGAGAGGAGTGAGAAAGAAGAAAAGATCTCTTTTTTATAAAAAGAAAGTAATAATACTTAGGTGTTTAGTAAGAGTCTGGCTCTGTGCTAAATGTTTTGCCGTGTTACCACATTCAAATCAAGAAATGCTCCTCTAGAATGTGTACCACAATTATTGATGCCATATCAATTATGTAAATGATCTAAGATACATTGAAAGAAACTCTCCTATTATCAGAGTATAAGACTTGAAGGCAGTATTTGAACACATACTTATCTAATACCAAACCATGTTCTTAACTATAAGCTATAATGCTTCTCTGCCTGTAGTTTTTAACTCTTGGTTTTTATATTGATACTATAAAAGAAAAATAATATCAGTTTTCCTATTTTAAATGTGTGATTTTGCTAAATTAATTCAGGTTAACAATTCTCCTTTATTTTTTATTGTACTATGATTATCTCACTTAATTATTTTCCTTTTTATTTTTATTGTCTTACCTTGTCTCTTAATGTATCTTATTTACTTTTAATTTTCATTTTTCCAATTAATCTTATTTATTTTTACCCCTTTCTTTATCTTTTTTTTGTCTTTTTATAATGTTTTCTCAAGCAAATGTTACTTGTTTGTTACTTGTTTTTTTCTTAATACATTTTTAACATATTTCTATAAATATGAAACAAAACAAACAAAAAATCACACAGAAAGAGAGTGACCATGAGAGTATAATGGGAACTAAACAAGAAGACCTCCTCTTGGTCAACTCTTCCTGCTTTCTACCATAGTACCTGCTTTCTTTCCATATGTAAAACACATGACTGGTTCAAAAATATATCTGAAAAGACAGAAGACCCTGTAATCACTAAAACCATCCACAAAATGAGAAGGTCAACTTTTTTTTTTTTTTCTTTTTAGCATAGGAGCTCACATTCAAAGCAAATCCTATTTAGAGATTACTTGTGTAACATATTAGGTAGGTAAGGGAATGTATGTAATCTGGAACCCTACCCACTCTAGAGTTCTGCCTGAGCATGCATCACCACCAACTGGAGTACTCATTAAAATCCAAATTCCTGGACCTCACCTCCAGAGATTCTGGTTAAGTATATCTGAGGTGAAGGTGGAAAATGTGTACTTCTAACAAGCTCGCAGATGCTTCTGATGCTATTGTCCAAGGACCACACATTGAATAACACTGAATTAGCCTATTATCTACTATACTCATAGCCACAAAATACTGTGACATATCTCCAGTTTTTCTCTACTATTCTCCATAATTAAAACATAAAAATGTTTATTATCAACTTGTCTTCCATGCTCTGGTCTTTAAAGCATTTCTGCCAGGGTCTTTTGTTATGTAGATGGAAGAATAAAATTGCCTGATTTCCATACCCAGAGATTAAAGAAAAAATGTTGACTTGATTCCAAACTTGATTTAGTGTCATTTCACAATTTTTTTCTAGACTTTGTATAGCTAAGAGAGGAGTCAAAATGCATATAAGCCACTAATGGTCCTATTTCTTACTCCTGTTGAGCCCAAGGAGGCAAAATTTCAAAACATATGCAGCTTATGCTAAAAATATTAAAAAAAAAATGGACTGTATATATTCCACATTCTTCCCCTACAGAATTGTAAAATAACTTCTTAAACAGAAAGACAATCAAAAGTGCATGCTCCTATAGGTTCATCTGAACACCTGAAGCTTCTGCTAAACAATGTCCAGCAGCCCATTGAAATAAAATACAGTAAGAAATTCTTTCATCCATTTCTAAATCTTGGACAATTTTTTTCTGTCAGACATTTTAGAAGTCTCTTCCTAAGTCAGAAAAGGAAAGACAAACACCATATGATATCAATTATATGCGGAATCTAAAATATGACACAAATGAACTTATTTACAAAACAGAAACAGGCTCACAGACAGAGAAAGCAAACTTATGTTACCAAGGTGGGGGTTGGGGGAGGGATAAATTAGGGGTTTGGGATTAGTAGATACAAACTACTATATATAAAATAGGTAAACAACAAGGTCCTACTGTATAGCACAGGGAACTATATTCAATATCCTGTAATAAACCATAATGGAAAAGAATATGAAAAATTATATATATATATATATATATAACTGAATTCCTTTGATGTCCACCAGAAAGTAACAGAACACTGTAAATCAACTATACTTCAATTTAAAAAAATAATAATTAATTAAATTCTCTTCCTCACAGATTTTAATTTCTTTTAGTTGCAATGTCTTTATCTTTCATTAAAGGCTGCTATACCCATGCAGTTTTATATGGAGTCTATAAAGGAAAATGCGGGGGGGGGGGTGGAGCAGCAGGGGCGGGAGGAAGGCAGGGGTTGTCACATGGGGAAATGAATCCTGCCTCACCTCTTCACCACTCACCAGGGGACCTTCCTTACAGCAGGTGCAGCAGAGACAAACTGAAACCAGACTTCATGAGTTCAGACCACTGCCAGCAGCTAGTTCCTGGTTATCAGAAAAAGTAGATCAGTGGGTACTCCTTGGCAAGGAAGTTAACGTTTTTATAGAGAATATAGTTCCACTTAAAGGAATGAATGACTAATGATTGGATTTCAGATGGGGATATACATTAGGGCTGGAAAAGTTTTAGAGCAGAAGGAAAATGGATGAGGATATTAAGGTAAAGCCAACTACAGAGCTATTTAATCCTTTATTGCCTCACAAGTCAACACACCTAACTGACCTTCCTGAGGGATTATGGGAGTCCAGTGCCTGCTGGTGAATTCCAATCCCCATTGAATGAAAACCTGCCTTGATTTCACAACCACCTGCTAAAAGATGTTATCACCCTGCCAGTTCTCAGAAGGAGATAGTCCAGAAGGAGAGTAGGCTGACAGCCCTGAAATGTGCCCTGGGTTTTGCAGCTGGAGAATATAAGCACAGAATATAAGCACATAGATCAGAGTGGTGATTCAAGAAAATTCTGTCCCACATGGATTCTGATAAATATGCAAGCACTAAAACATTAAGCTACCTTTGTCAGCAATCTTAGATCCAATTTTTTTTTCTTTCCTGCTAAGTTATTTTACTAGCCACAATGATAATGATGCTAATAATAATCTACTTATTCCAGCTTCTGGAATGATTCTTAATAATTTATTATCTCCATTTTTGTCTAAAATTCAGCACAATTCAGCCTAAGAAAAGAAAAAAATGAAGTTACACACGGAAAATGAATTATGCACCAAATTGTAAATATTCCATTTCTTTTGCTGATCTGAAAATCCCCAAAGAAATATGAACACTTGATTTAAAATTCAGCTGCAGTGACATTTCCTAGCTGGAAAGAATACTTGCACAAATTCCCAAGTATTTGCAAAAAATAACTTTTTTGGTGGAGGATACTAGTACATTCTAATGTGTTTTTAAAAACTATCCTGTGCTTATATTCTCAAACATGAATAAAATATTTCTTAGTGGAAGCTTGTTCTCTGAAGAGATTTTTGCGACATTTCCTCCAGAAGGGACTTTGCGTTGCTAGGGATAATTTTGCTATAATAAAGAGACATGTGACAGCAACTTCCTGCCTAAAGAGTAGCAAAAGTCATATAAATGCCTACAATTACACTACAGACTTGACTATTAGATATCTTGGCCAACAGATAAGTCACAACTGAAAACGAGGTACCCACTAAAGTCTAAGATGATATGGAAGCCTACCTGCTGTGTTTTCACTGGCATTTTCAAACATAAAGATTCAAATAAATTAAGCTTAGAGAAATGTCTTCTTTTTTCCTAGTGACTTTTGGTTCCCTTATTTTATGTTTTTACAGTTGTTATTTCTTTAAAATAAAACTATGACCAGATTGGTTTCCATTCCTGACAGGCTATGTTAAATGATTTATGTTAAATCAAATATACCAATTGTCCAAGTACTTGAGGCACGTGGGAGAATAAACAGAAAATATAAGTTACCGAACATCCTTCTTTATATTGATGATTTTCTCGGAACACACAGACACATAAAATCATTATTGCACCCTAAATATTTTAACACTGCAGTGAATAGTTGATATAAACAATTTGATTTTTTGCATATTAGCTATAATAGGTACATCAGTAATAATAGCGTCCTGTGACATTAATTCGTATAATATTCACTCAACACATATATAGTGACTATATATTTTAAAGCTTTTTTGTGTCCTTTAATTAATCACCCAACCCTGAAAAATGGCAAGACAAGGATAGTTTACCCTATTTTTTCTATGGATAAACTGAGAATTATAGAGTTTATAAATTAGAATTCTAGGTTTCTGCCTCCTACCATGAGTCATAATTAATTGTCACTCAAGAGGAAGTCTACGGATTCTTGGTGTCAGCATCACTGAGGGCTTATGAACAATGTACAGTCTAAACCTCTAACACAGGAAAGCTCTATAGAATCAGAATATCAGGACCTTATAATTACATTTAACAGGCACCTCAAATGACCTGCTTCTAGTAACTTCTTCCCTAAATATCTGTTATTTATTTGTTATTATTTTTTATTTATTCTGTTATTTATTTGTTGGTGTCATCAATATTACCTGGTACCTGCATAAGCATGCTTTTAATCTGGAACAATGAAAATAGGAGCAGAGATCCTGTCAGACAGACCAAATTAAAGAAAAAGATGATGGCAGGGGGTGCCACTTCACAGAAAGGCCTCTGTGTCTGACAGAAATGGGAAGTTAGAAAGTAAACACTGCAACAGAGTGGCCACTGTAGGGGGCAGCCAGGTGTGCACAATCCAGGTCTCATCTTTCTCCCAGCTGCATAAAACACTATTACCAAAGAATTTCAAATTAAACAACAGTTAGTGGAATACAAATGGGTAGATTTTTTAAATAAATTAATTAATTAATTAGTAACTTGTTCTCACAAGGCAGGTACTCGAAATGTGAGTAATAAGATTTACTTTTGCTTTAAATTTTATTGGAGTATAGTTGATTTACAATGTTGTGTTAGTTTCAGGTGTACAGCAAAGTGATTCAGTTATACATATACATATATTCATTATTTTTCAGATTCTTTTCTCATATAGGTTATCACAGAACACTGAGTAGAGTTCCTGGTGCTATACAGTCGATCTTTGTTGGTTATCTATCGTATACATAATACTATGTGTATGTTAATCCCAAGCTCCTGATTTATCCTTCCCCTACCACATTTCCCATAAGTTTTTTAGAAAATAAGATTTACTTTTAATGTCCTCCCATTCCCCTTTCAAAACCCTTCTTCTTTCCACACCTGTACACTCCAGTCCCAGACTTTCCAACTTCTCTGACAGCCTTTAAAAACCCAAACGATAGGGTCTCTAATGATGGAGTGTGAACCCAGCAATGGCCGCTGAAGGATTACATATCAGCTCTCCAACCCTCCCAAATCACTCAGCACAGATGGCAACCCCCCCTCTGCTGGGAAGACAACATCCTGATCCTGAGATTGGTGGCCAAACCAATTCTGTTTATATTCCAGCTTACTTCAACTCAGATTGCCCTCGGGTTCACTGCAACTCATCTATAAGTCCAGGCCAGGACAGGAGTGGAACAATCTTCATCTCTGGTCCTTTCTTTCTATACTTTGAGTGAGATTTGTCCCATAGGAGCTGCCGAGTCAAGCCTTTCAGTTCTGTGTTGTTCACCACAGTCAGGCAGCAAGTTGCAGAGAAACTAAAGAGCCAATCGATTCCTGCAGGGGGAAAAAAATTCAATCATACCCTGTTTTTGTCATTGTTTATAAAACAAACAAACAAACAAACAAAAAACTAGTAATTGACCTTTTTTCACTTTTTCTATAGTTTCATTGTCCTTAAGGAAATAATGTTGTTGAAAAGCAAAAAGTGATCAATCAAAATAAAATTCACATGCAGGCTTTCATTGTATCTTCCTATTAATATTTTACACATGTCTTTGTTAGATACCGCAAAGAGTTTATCACATGCTATTATAAAATGATATGCAACACACACACACACACACACACACACACACACACACACACACAAACACACAGTTTCCAGTGAAATGCTGGCATTATTGCAATTTGCAAAATAACCAAATACCACATTGTGGTATTGCTAAAATCAATAAAGCTTTTGCTTTTCCCATAAGGTATATCTAATAACAATTCTCTTTCTCTCTCTCTCTCTCCCACCCCCCATTTCCTCCAGTCACCCTCCATTTTTGATCTTTTGACTCATCAATATATCATAAAGCAAATGTGATGACTCCTCCATATATCTGCTTTTCAGATTTCATTCACCTCTGACCTGTAATGTTCCAATTTAGCTAAAGTACTTTTATTTATGCTACTCCTTAGACCTATACATTTTGATCAAAGAAACGACACTCGCTGTTCAGTGCCTTCAGAGAGCACTTTGCAGGTACCATCCGTTCAGAAAAAGCAGTCACCCAATACATGAGATTGTGACAAGGTATAATGTAATGGTAGTTATGCGAACCTCCAATAAACCAGTGCTACTTCACAGATTACTTGGAGAGAAAGTCTCTTAGCGTGCTTGAAGAAGTATGAAATGAATTTCATTTCCTTCTCATTTGCCTTGCTTCTGAAAGGTTTCATGCAAGATATGTGACCAACTATTATAGTACTAATCCATCCATGACAGAGCTCAATTTTCTTTGAGAATTTACTTCTGAATGGGCTTCAGAAATACTTGAAAGCTCAAAATTAAAGTACACTGAACAGAGCAGCCACTGAGCTGTGGACAACTGTCAGTCAAGAAAACCAGTCGGAACAAAATGTAAATTAGATTTTATTTATTTTATTTTATTTTTGTAAAGTGATCTATAATGATGAGGTGGTAAAGTTTTATAGCCCATTTCCAAACAAGAACAATAAGGAGGGAAGTGGCGAGAACTGTTGTGAGCTTTTCTCATTACTGCAAATGAAATCAGGGAGACTGTGTTATGGAAACTCTGGAAGTGATGTGCAAACACTGGGGCTTGTTGCATGCACTCTTTGTTCTGGTGGGTGAGAAAGTGGGAGGAGGGGAACTGCTGCCAGTCACAGGAGATAATGTCCATAAAGCAACCCACAGTCTTGGTGAGGACTGGTGGTCAAGGATGGCCCCACTGATTTTACCTGTGCCAAGGGCAGTTTTGATCCATTGAGAGGTAGGATTTTTTAAATCCAACACTGTTTGAGTCCATAACGTTGGGAGGTGAGGAATCCATTGGACAAAGTGTAAAATATGATTGGCAGAATTTCCATTCTAATTTGTGAATGGAAAGTTCCGCGTGTACTGGGCTCAAAAGCTCATATTCAGGGCCGAGCATAGACCCAGTCCTGCTCAGAGTAGAGTGGAGATACAAGAACAAATAAAGCTTCTTTATTGATTTGGAAACATAATCTTTCTAGTAACAACATGGAGGGGAGGGGAAGAGGATGAAGATTGACGCTTCCAGAAAGTTCCCAATTTATAATATAAGCCACAAACTCAGGGTTAGGCAAATGTTAAAAATGGAATGTACTTTTTCACTGAAATGAGAGAAATTCAGTGAACAGACCAATGTGCACAATAAACACATGCTATTCTAGTTGAATTAGATACTTCCAGAATATTTTTCTTTCTTTTTGAGAGGCATGGGTACATTTTAAGAAAGCATTGACAATTAGGGGGCAAACAGGCATGTGCATACCTGATGATGACTTTACATGAGACTTCACTCTCCATCCTTACAAGAAGAAATAATTCTCAAGAGAGAGTTACATCATTAAAATAGAAGTCCACCTGGGTGTGATGATGCCAAACAGGGGAATAAAATGAAGGTGGAGTGTAAGATTTCTGATACCTTACAGGGACTGCCAATAAAACCCATTCTGCAAAACTTTCCAGTGTTTTTGCTTATTTGTTTGTGTTTTATAAATAGAGGGATTTTGTTTCCCCAGGCAGGAATTCAACTTTGTAACTGTAATCCAATCAAGACAAAGTTTAGATAGTGATTATAAAGGGTTTCACAGAGATCCAATGGGCTCCATCTACCAGGGCTTTTTTCATTGATGAACATTACAATAGTTTAACACATTTCAGAAACCACATTACCTCCCACCTGGGTGACAAAGGAGTAAGCCAGGGTGCCATGGAACCAGATGTTCTAGCCTCTCTCTGTGATGGCATTTCAGGACACTTAATTTAAAATGCCAGTTTAGTCTGAGGCCTGGAATAATGGAAAATTGGCAGATTATCTTCTTTTTTGTCTTTTTTTTTAAAGGCCAAGTTTAACATGTTTAAAACATCTTTCTAATTTTGGCTGTTGAAAATAAGCTTGGGCTCAACATTGTATTTGAGTATAATAATTAAAAGAAGGTTGTTTAAACCGATTTTAATAAACTAAAAGCTTAGAAAGGTCTTTGCAGTAAAAGAAACATTTAGGCATTTATTTAAGCATAAGGTGTAATGCTTAAATAAAGCCTGGCATGGAAGGCCTTCTTTCCAATGTCAAAATTTTAAATCTGATGTGTTTCTTCAGTGAAATAAATGTTTGAAATGAGAGTGGATAAGAGAGGACTGGAAGGGGAGAGGATAAGAATGATGCCTCCAGAAAGTTCTCAGACTATAAAAGAAACCACAAATTCAGTGACCCTTAGTTGCTGAAAAGAAATACACTATGAAGCTGAAGAGAAGGGGATTTAGTGAACCGATCTATAAAGACAAGAGTCTCATATCATTATGGTCTGACTAGACTACAGAATTTTCTTTTTCTTCTTCCATTTTTGGAACAACCTTTCAAGAGGCATTCACAACTAGGGACTTAGAGTATGGAGAGAGCATGATGGTGATCTCCTTTGAAATGTGGTTGAAAGACTTGGGGAATTTGAGCTGGAGGAGAGAAGACTAGGAGGAGAAAGGCAAAGTATAGGGATTCAAGAGAACTATCATGTGAAAAACTCTATTTACTTCTACTTAACATGGATTTTGAAATAATTTATGGGAGCGAGCAATGAAAAAGCCTCTTTTTTTTTCTGTCTATATTCTAAGATCCTAACGAGGATAAATAGCTGATGTTACCATGAGGCAGTATGTGGTAGGGGAATCAAGAGCATGGGCTGCCTAATTCCCAAGGTTCTCTGTAGCTCTGGATACATTAATATATCTCTCTAGCCAATATTTTCTGTAAAATAGGTATGCATGTGATAGTACCACCTTAAACTGCTGTCCTGAGCACCGACTAGGCTAATACTTCTAAAGTACTTAGAGGATGTGCAGTACATATAAACCACTATCACCATACCCATGTGAAAAGATGGCCTAGCAATGAGCTGTTGCAAGATGAAAGGGCAAACCTGTATGCCTATCTGTCATGGTGGCTGCAGCAGGGTGTTTGATTTATGGGTCCTTCCAACTGTAGTGGTTTAATTAAATATTACCTCAAAGAAGAATTCTTAGAAGTGGTTAAAAATCATTCTTCCTCCAAGAAGAATGTCTAGCATGCCTTGTCTAGCATGACTGGGCTAAGGAAAAGCTAACATAAAGCTTTCCAGAGTTTATCTTTTCTCCCTTATTTTTATTGTGGTCCTAAGAACCCCAGAGCCATAGAGACCAATATGGATGTTGGGTTGAGCTTGTGTCTTAGCCATATGGAGAAGCTGTGGAACCCTTGTTTTCTGAGTTCTGTTTGTTCACAACCTATGCTACAAAATTCCCCAACAAATCTATCTGTACATTTCCTTGTTCCTGCCCATGGACAGAACTGAGAGGATTTGGAAATCATGAAGCCAGGCAGAACCAGAGGATGGAGGGATCTTGGGCCAGGGATCACAGCAAGGAAAGCTTCCCATCACACACCTTCACTGAAATCATAGGAGCAAGAAATGAACATGTATTGTGTTAAACCCCTGAGGCTTGGGGATTAACACAATATTTGCATTGTCTACCTTGACTAATAGGCCAAGAAAATAAATATTAATCCTATTTTGGTAATGGATGAGGAAACAGAGACTTAGAAGGTCTCAGGTTTCTTTATTCCAATCCCATTCTCTTCTTGATGCAACAGGTGTCTTCAAAAGAGCAATCTAATAGAAACAGCACGAAATACATAACACTGTTATGGTTGTGCATGTATCACATCCTTTATATCCTTAAACGTCCCTACAACATGAGCATTGTAATTATTCCCAATTAACTGCTGAGAAAATTGAAGCACAGAGATGTAAAATAATTTTTCCAATGTCACCACTTAGATAGGTGGTGATGCCAGGATTAGAACTCAGATAACATAACTCTGATTCTGAATGTATACCCAGCATACACCACAGGCTCTAGATAACAGGAGATTTCACTTAACTAAAAGACTTATGCCTTATGGGGAGCTGATCAACATGAAGAAAGGGAAGAAGTGAGAATTATATACAATCTGTGCTATGTGCCTCCTGCTTTTGATTTTGTTTCATTTCCAGTGTTTCTATGTAGGAATTGAAATCATCCAGGGACTTTGCAAGAGATCTGTCCATTTGCAATAAGCAGAGGAGGACCATTTTGCCCAAGAACGCAGGAGCCTGAATGGTTGATATGCAACAGCAGTTGACTTACCTCCTGCTGGTTTGGGGTCATGGCCAAAATAACTGACTTATCATCTTGTTAGTCACATTATAAGTGTGACCCCTCAGTGGCAATGACTGAGAGCTACTTCTCATTTATTCCTAGCCAAGGTAATGAAAGACAGTGGACCAAAGATATTCTGGCATCACATCTAGTCAAAAGAGCTAACACCAGCAATACAAGTCTTTGAAACCAGAAAAAGGAAAAAAAAAAACAACTAATAAATAGATATATTCTGCTTGGTTCTTTTTTTACTGTGATCTCCTCTGCAATTTCACTGTAGCTAATGAATTTTTACATTATTTGGTGTCCATAAATTGGACTCTTCTTCCCCGTGCCCCTCTCCTTTTCCATCCCATTTTTCTTCTTCCCCTTCTCCTTCTGCTTCTCCTTCTTCTTATTTGTCTTCTTCCTCCCCCTCCTCCTCCTGTTATTATTATCATAATTTGTTCTTAATATAGAACAGCTCTGTATTAGGTACAAAGAAAAATCATATTATGTCTTCTAGAGCAAGTGTTACCACCATTTGTATTGTTGGCAAATTTCCCTAAATTACCTTAGCCTCAGGTTTCCAGTGATAATTAAATCAATAATGTTTAAATCAGTCCTATTCAGTCTCCATGGATATCATGAATAATAATAATTTTAAAAGACATTGAATTTATATATACTTTAGTTTTAGTGAAAAACGGATATTAGCAGTCACAATTTTTGTCATCTCAAGCTGATCACTGTACCATTATGCTTTCCTATGCTTTGGGTATCCTCAATGGCTCATCAGGAATGGTCACCTCATATATATATATATATATATATATATATATATATATATATATATATATATAATCTTCGAATCTTGTAATTTAACTATTCTTTTTTTTTTTAAAAAGTCATCAGACTTCCACAGATAAATTATAGGACACAGCCATCTTAACACCAAACTCACAGAACACATTTATACAATCCATTCGGCAGTGTATAACACATTTAATATTTTGTTTTGAATTGTTATATAATTTTGAAATGTGTATACATTTTTGGTGTATTAAATTTTATTTAATTTTTTTGGTATCAGGTTCCTCAAAGCAGGGATGTCTTTTTACATCCACAGTAGTGTCCTCCACTGGGATTTGAACATAATAGCTGTCGAAAAATGTCTAGTTCGAGGAGCTTCAAGATGGCAGAAGAGTAAGACGTGAAAATCACCTTCCTTCCCACAAATACATCAGAAATACATCTACATGTGGAACAACTCCTACAGAACACACACTGAACGCTGGCAGAAGACCTCAGACCTCCCAAAAGGCAAGGAATTCCCCACGTACCTTGGTAGGGTAAAAGAAAAAAGAAAAAACAGAGACAAAAGAATAGGGATGGGTCTGTGTCAGACCAACTAGAGCATGGACTTGAGGATATGGGGAAGGAGAAGGGTAAGCTGTGACAAAGTGAGAGAGTGGCATGGACATATATACACTACCAAACGTAAAATAGGTAGCTAGTGGGAAGCAGCCACATAGCACAGGGAGATCAGCTAGGTGCATTGTGACCACCTAGAGGGGTGGGATAGGGAGAGTGGGAGGGAGGGAGATGTGAGAGGGAAGAGATATGGGAGCATATGTATATGTATAACTGATTCACTTTGTTATAAAGCAGAAACTAACACACCATTGTAAAGCAATTATACTCCAATAAAGATGTTAAAAAAGAAAAAAAAAGAAAAAAAAAGAATAGGGATGGGACCTGCACAAGTGGGAGGGAGCTGTGAAGGAGGAAAGGTTTCCACACACTAGGAAGCCCCTTCACAAGCAGAGACTGCGGGAGGCGGAGGGGGGAAGCTTCGGAGCCATGGAGGAGAGTGCAGCAACAGGTGTGCAGAGGGCAAAGCGGAGAGATTCCCGCACAGAGGAGTGGTGCCAACCAGCACTCACCAGCCCGAGAGGCTTGTCTACTCACCCGCTGGGATGGGTGGGGGCTGGGAGCTGAGGCTCGGGCTTCAGTCGGATCTCAGGGAGAGGACTGGTGTTGGTTGCGTGAACACAGCCTGAAGGGGGCTAGTGTGCCACGGCTAGCCGGGAGGGAGTCCGGAAAAAGGTCTGGAACTGCTGAAGAGGCAAGAGACTTTTTCTTGCCTCTTTGTTTCACGGTGCGGAGGGGATTAAGAACGCCGCTTAAAGGAGCTCCAGGGACGGGCGCAAGCCACGGCTATCAGCGCGGACCCCAGAGATGGGCTTGAGATGCTAAGACTGCAGCTGCAGCCACCAAGAATACTGTGTGCAAGCACAGGTCACAATTCACACCTCCCTTCTCAGAAGGCTGCGCAGCCCGCCACTGCCAGGGTCCCATGATCCAGGGACAACTTCCTCGGGAGAACACAAGGCGCGCCTCAGGCTGGTGCAACATCACGCCGGCCTCTGGCGCCACAGGCTCGCCCCACATCCGTACCCCTCCTTGCACCCGGCCTGAGTGAGCCAGAGCCACCTAATCAGCTGCTCCTTTAACGCTGTCCTGTCTGAGCGAAGAACACACGCCCTCAGGCAACCTACACGCAGAGGCGGGGCCAAATACAAAGCTGAATCCCAGGAGCAGTGCGAACAAAGAAGAGAAAGGCAAATCTCTCCCAGCAGCCTCAGGAGCAGCGGATTAAATCTCCACAGTCAACTTGATGTACCCTGCATCTGTGGAATACCTGAAGAGATAACGAATCATCCAAAATTGAGGAGGTGGACTGTGGGAGCAGTGGGAGCAATGATATATATATATATATATATATATATATATACATTATATATATATATATATATATATATATATATATATATGCTTTTTTTCCCTATTTCTCTTTTTCTCAATGTGTATGCATATGCTTCTATGTGTGATTTTGTCTCTATAGTTTTGCTTTGACCATTTGTCCTAGGGTTCTGTCTGTCTGTTTTTAGGGTTTTTTTTTTTTTTCTCCTTTTATTTCTTGGTATAGTTTTCAGCCCTTGTTATCATTTATGGATTTTGTTTGTTTGTTTGTTTGGTTGCTCTCTTCCTTCTTTCTTTCAAATAACTTAATTTTTTTAAAAAAATAGTTATCTTTTGTTTTTTATTTTAATAACTTTTTAATTTTATTTTATTTCATTTTATATCTTTCTTTCTTTCTTTCTTTCTTTCTTTCTTTCTTTCTTTCTTTCTTTCTTTCTTTCTTTCTTTCTTTCTTTCTTTCTTTCTTTTTTCCTCACTTTTATTCTGAGCCATGTGGATGACAGGCTCTTGGTGCTCCAGCCAGGCATCAGTTCAGGACATTGGTCCACCAGAGGACTCCAGGCTCCATGTAATATCAAACGGCGAAAATCTCCCAGAGATCTCCATCTCAATGCCAAGACCCAGCTCCACTCAATGACCAGCAAGCTACAGTGGTGGACATTCTATGCCAAACAACTAGCCAGACAGGAACACAACCCCACCCATTAGCAGAAAGGCTGCCTAAAATCATAATAAGGTCACAGACTTCCCAAAACAAAACACTAGATGTGGACCTGTCACCAGAAAGACAAGATCCAGCCTCATCCACCAGAACACAGGCACTAGTCCCTTCCACCAGGAAACCTACACCAACCCACTGAAACAACCTTAGCCACTGGAGACGGACACACAAAAAAATGGGAACTACGAACCTGCAGCCTGTGAAAAGGAGACCCCAGACACAGTAAGTTAAGCAAAATGAGAAGACAGAGAAACACACAGCAGATGAAGGAGCAAGGTCAAAACCCACCAGACCTAACAAATGAAGAGGAAATAAGCAGTCTACCTGAAAAAGAAATCAGAATAATGAGAGTAAAGATGATCCAAAATCTTGGAAATAGAATGGATAAAACAAAAGAAATGTTTAACAAGGACCTAGGAGAACTAAAGAGCAAACAAACTATCATGAACAACACTATAAATGAAATCATATATTCTCTAGAAAGAATAAATAGCAGAATAACTGAGGCACAAGAATGGATAAGGGACCTGGAAGATAAAAGAGTGCAACTAACTACTGCAGAACAGAATAAAGAAAAAAACAATGAAAATAATTCAGGTCAGTCTCTGAGACTTCAGGTACAATATTAAATGCATCAACATTCGAATTATAAGGGTCCCAGCAGAATAAGAGTAAAAGAAAAGGACTGAGAAAATATTTGAAGAGATTATAGTTGAAAATTTCAGTAATATGGGGAACAAAATAGTTAATCAACTCCAGGAAGCACAGAGAGGCCCATACAGGATACATCCAAGGAGAAACACATCAAAAAACTTATTAAACAAACTTTCAAAAATTAAATACAAAGAAACAATATTAAAGGCAGCAAGGGAAAAACAACAAATAACATACAAGGGAATATCCATAAGGTTAACAGCTGATCTTTCAGCAGAAACTCTGCAAGCCAGAAGGGAGTGGCAGGACATATTTAAAGTGATGAAAGGGAAAAGCCTACAACCGAGATTACTCTATCCAGCAAGGATCTCATTCAGATTTGATGGAGTAATTAAAACCTTTACAGAAAGGTAAAACTAAGAGAATTCAGCACAACCAAACCAGCTTTACAACAAATGCTAAAGGAACTTCTCTAGGCAGGAAACACAAGAGAAGGAAACGATCTACACAAACCACAAAAAAAATAAGAAAATTGTAATAGGAAAATACATATCAATAATTACCTTAAATGAAAATGGATTAAATGTTCCAACCAAAAGACATAGACTGGCAGAATGGATACAAAAACAAGACCCATATATATGCTGTCTACAGGATACCTACTGCAGACCTAGGGACACATACAGACTGAAAGTGAGGGGATGGAAAAAGATATTCTCTGCAAATGGAAATCAAAAGAAAGCTGGAGTAGCAATTCTCATATCATACAAAATAGACTTTAAAAGAAAGACTATTACAAGAGACAAAGCAGGACAATATGTAATGATCAAGGTATCAATCCAAGAAGATATAACAATTGTAAATATTTATGCACCCAACATAGAAGCATCTCAATATATAAGGCAAATAATAACAGCCATAAAAGGCTAAATCAAAAGTAACACAATCATAGTAGGGGGCTTTAACACCCCAATTACACCAATGGACAAATCATCCAAAATGAAAATAAATAAGGAAACACAAGCTTAAATGATACATTAAGCAAAATGGACTTAATTGACATTTATAGGACATTCCATCCAAAAACAACATAACACATTTTATTCTCAAGTGCCCATGGAACATTCTCCAAGTTAGATCATATCTTGGGTCACAAATCAAGCCTTGGTAAATTTAAGAAAATTAAAATCATATCAAGTATCTTTTCTGACCACAAAGATATGAGACTAGATACCAACTATAGGGAAAAAAAAATCTCTAAAAAACACAAACACATGGAGGCTAAACATTACACTACCTAATAACCAAGAGATCACTGAAAAACTCAAAGAGGAAATCAAAAAATACCTAGAAACAAATGACAATGAAAACATGACAGTCCAAAACCAATGGGATGCAGCAAAAACAGTGCTAAGAGGGAAGTTTATAGTTATAAAATCCTACCTTAAGAAACAAGAAACATCTCAAATAAACAACCTAAACTTACACCTAAAGCAATTAGAGAAAGAAGAACAAAGAAACCCCAAAGTTAGCAGAAGGAAAGAAATCATAAAAATCAGATCAGAAATAAATGAAAAAGAAATGAAGTAAACATAGCAAAGATCAATAAAACTAAAAGCTGGTTCCTTGAGAAGATAAACAAAATTGATAAACCATCTGCCAGACTCATCAAGAAAAAAAGGGAGAAAACTAAAATCAATTGAATTAGAAATGAAAAAGTAGAGGTAACAACTGACACTGCAGAAATCCAAAGGATCATGAGAGATTACTATAAGCAACTATATGCCAATAAAGTGGACAACCTGGAAGAAATGGAAAAATTCTTAGAAATGTACAATTTTCAGAGACTGAAACAGGAAAAAAAAAAAAAAAGAACAGACCAATCACAAGCACTGAAATCGAAAGTGTAACTAAAAATCTTTCAGCAAACAAAAGCCAAAGAACAGATTGCTTCACAGGCGAATTCTATCAAACATTTAGAGAAGAGCTAACACCTATCCTTCTCAAACTCTTCCAAAATATAGCAGAGAGAGGAACACTCCCAAACTTATTCTACAGGACCACCATCACCCTGATACCAAAACCAGACAAAGATGTCACAAAAAAAGAAAACTACACACCAATATCACTGATGAACATACATGCAAAAGTCCTCAACAAAATACTAGTAAACAGAATCCAACAGCACATTAAAAGCATCATACACCATGATCAAGTGGGGCTTATCCCAGGAATGCAAGGATTCTTCAATATATGCAAATCAATCAATGTGATACACCATATTAGCAAATTGCAGGAGAAAAAACATATGATCATCTCAATAGATGCAGAGAAAGCTTTCATCAAAATTCAACACCCATTTATGATAAAAAACCCTCCAGAAAGTAGGCATAGAAGGAACTTACCTCAACATAATAAAGGCCACATGACAAACCCACAGCCAACATCATCCTCAAAGGTGAAAAACAAACCATTTCCACTAAGATTAGGAACAAGACAAGGTTGCCCACTCTCACCATTATTATTCAACATAGTTTTGGAAGTTTTAGAGCAATCAGAGAAGAAAAAGAAATAAAAGGAATCCAAATCAGAAAAGAAGAAGTAAAGCTCTCACTGTTTGCAGATGACATGATACTATACATAGAAAATCCTAAAGATGCTACCAGAAAACTACTAGAGCTAATCAATGAATTTGGTAAAGTAGCAGGATACAAAATTAATGCACAGAAATCTCTTACATTCCTATACACTAATGATGAAAAATCTGAAAGAGAAATTGTGGAAACACTCCCATTTACCACTGCAAATAAAATAGTAAAATACCTAGGGATAAACCTACCTAAGGAGACAAAAGACCTGTATATAGAAAATTATAAGACACTGAAGAAAGAAATTAAATATGATACAAACAGATGGAGAGATATACCATGTTCTTGGATAGGAAAAATCAACATTGTGAAAATGACTCTACTACCCAAAGCAATCTACAAATTCAATTCAACCATATCAAACTACCACTGGCATTTTTCACAGAACTAGAACAAAAACTTTCACAGTTTGTATTGAAACACAAAAGACCCCAAATAGCCAAAACAATCTTGAGACAGAAAAATGGAGCTAGAGGAATCAGGCTCCTGGCTTTAGACTATACTACAAAGCTACAGTCACCCAGAGAGTATGGTACTGGCACAAAAACAGAAATATAGATCAATGGAACAGGATACAAAGCCCAGATATAAACCCACTCACATATGGTCACCTTCTCTTTGATAAAGGAGGCAAGAATATACAATGGAGAAAAGATGACCTCTTCAATAAGTGGTGCTGGGAAAACTGTACAGCTACCTGTAAAAGAATGAAACTAGAACACTTCCTAACACCATACACAAAAATAAACTCAAAATGGATTAAAGAGCTAAATGTAAGGCCACACATTATCAAAGTCTTAGAGGAAAACATAGGCAGAACACTCTATGAAATAAGTCACAGCAAGATCCTTTTTGACCCACCTCCTAGAGAAATGGAAATAAAATAAAATAATGGGACCTAATGAAACTTCAAAGCTTTTGCACAGCAAAGGAAACCATAGACAAGATGAAAAGGTAACCCTCAGAATGGGAGAAAATATTTGCAAATGAAGCAACTGACAAAGGATTAATCTCCAAAATTTACAAGCAGCTCATGCAGCTCAATATTAAAAAACAAACAACCCAATCCAAAAATGGGCAGAAGACCTAAATAGACATTTCTCCAAAGAAGATATACAGACTGCCAACAAACACATGAAGGGATGCTCAACCTCATTTATTGTTAGAGAAATGCAAATCAAAACTACAATGAGATATCATCTCACACTAGTCAGAATGCCCATCATCAAAAAATCTAGAAACAATAAATGCTGGAGAGGGTGTGGAGAAAAGGGAACATTCTAGAACTTCTGGTGGGAATGTGAATTACAGCCACTATGGAGAACAGTATGGAGGTTCCTTAAAAAACTACAAATAGAACTACCATATGACCCAGCAATCCCACTACTGGGCATATACCCTGAGAAAACCATAATTCAAAGAGTCATGTGACAAAATGTTCATTGCAGTTCTATTTACAATAGCCCGGAGATGGAAACAACCTAAGTGTCCATCATTAGATGAATGGATAAAGAAGATGTGGCACGTATATACAACGGAATATTACTCAGCCATAAAAATAAATGAAATTGAGCTATTTGTAATGAGGTGGATAGACGTAGAGTCTGTCATACAGAGTGAAGTAAGTCAGAAAGAGAAAGACAAATACCATATGCTAACACATATATATGGAATTTAAGAAAAAAAATGTCATGAAGAATCTAGGGGTAAGACAGGAATAAAGGCACAGTCCTACTAGAGAACGGCCTTGAGGATATGGGGAGGGGCAAGGGTAAGCTGTGACAAAGTGAGAGAGAGGCATGGACGTATATACACTACCAAATGTAAGGTAAATAGCTAGTGGGAAGCAGCTGCATAGCACAGGGAGATCAGCTCGGTGCTTTTTGACCACCTAGAGGGGTGGGATAGTGAGGGTGGGAGGGAGGGAGATGCAAGAGGGAAGAGATATGGGAACATATGTATATGTATAACTGATTGACTTTGTTATAAAGCAGAAACTTCCACACCATTGTAAAGCGATTATACTCCAATAAAGATTTAAAAAAAAATAAAAAATTAAAAAAATAATTTAAACTACAATGGGATATCCTCTCACACCAGTCAGAATGGTCATTTTCAAAAAATCTACAAACAATAAATGCTGGAGAGGGTGTGGAGAAAAGGATACCCTCTTGCACTGTTGGTGCGAATGTTAATTGATACAGCCACTATGGAGAACAGTATGGAGGTTCCTTAGAAAACTAAAAATAGAACTTCCATATGATCCAGCAATCCCACTACTCAGCATTTACCCTGAGAAAACCATAATTCAAAAAGGGTCATGTACCAAAATATTCATTGCAGCTCTATTTACAATAACCAGAACATGGAAGCCACCTAAGTGTCTATTTACAGATGAATGGATAAAGAAGATGTGGCACATATATTCAATGAAATATTATTCAGCCATAAAAAGAAATGTAATTGAGTTATCTGTAGTGAGGTGGATGGACGTAGTCTGTCATACAGAGTGAAGTAAGTCAGAAAGAGAAAAACAAATACTGTATGGTAACACATATATATGGAATCTAAAAAAAAAAAAATGGTCATGAAGCACCTAGGGGCAAGACGGGAATAAAGACCCAGACCTACTAGAGAATGGACTTGAGGACATGGGGAGGGGGAAGGGTAAGCTGGGACAAAGTGAGAGAGTGGTAGTGTATATATGGACATATATACACTACCAAATGTAAAATAGATAGCTAGTGGGAAGCAGTCGCATAGCACAAGGAGATCAGTTCAGTGCTTTGTGAGCAGACAGAGGGGTGGGATAGGGAGGTTGGGAGGCAGGGAGACGCAAGAGGGAAGAGATATGAGGATGTATGTATATGTATAAATGATTCACTTTGTTATAAAGCAGAAACTAACAAAGCATTGTAAAGCAATTGTACTCCAATAAATATGTTAAAAAAAATTTCTAGTTCTTAATAGTGGCCAAATTACCCAAAGTTTACAATTCCAAACCCAGCAAAGGCTGTAGTCAGTAGAAATTTATTACCTTTTTCAGGAGTCTTCTGCGTTTTGTACGAAGGATTCTGCTCCTGAATAGAAATATTCTAAAAGACAAAGTGAGCTAAGTCATAATCCTACTGATGTTTCTTATGATTTTCATGATTACTTGGAACTTCCTGGACAACTTTAGTATTTCTAGAAGAATCCAGCCATGTTACACTCATCAATGGAGATGACTCAAGACTTAAGAGTTGAGGTACACCAAAAGCTTCTGGCCCTGAGATTTACCATCAATGGACTGGCCACCACCTAATTATGATTTGGCTATGCCTTACCTTCTCCTTTATTCCCTGTGGCTATGGCAGGGCAGAACAACAAAGAATTCTCTACTATCAGCCACAGGAAATAAAAGTGGAACATAAATATTTTTCATCTGCCAAGTAAGTATTTTTATTCCATGGGCATAGTGTTTTTTGTATTTAAAATGACAGATCCTGTCACAAAGGGTCTTAATATTCTATTGAAAACATATCTGTACTACAGCAGAGGTTAAAAAACTCATTTATTTATAAGACTCTCAGGTCTTATAGAGGTCTTCTGCCTCTTTCTCCCTGCAGACAGTTAATATCATCGAAAATAAAAAGCTGTTATATTATATGACAAGGCACAATAGTATTAAAAAGAAACACAGCCTGGCTGTTGCCAGGAATGTGCTCTGATGCAACTAAACTTTTGGCTCTAATTGGAAAAAAAGTAAGCACTGTTTTTTGTTTTTTTTATTTCCATTTTTTTTTATTCCAGCTATTTTTACATTTTTTCATGCAGAACTGGATTCATTAAAAGTTACACAATTAAGTTACACAAAATAAAGTAAGCTTTATTTCTTGGAGTTTTCAGGTTAAGGAAAAAAAAAAAAAAAAACACCCAAGGAGTAGATGAAAGATGAGAACGGATCCTGGAGCTGGCTGAGGCACAGCATGTCTAACCTAAGCTACAGAGAAGCTTGCAACTTTAACAAAGCAAGGGGCAACAACCCACAAGGGCTGGCTAAAAGGAAAAGGGATGTTCACTCACTTCCCTGCAGCCAGTGTGGCCTTTTACTGCCTTCATCCCTGAAGCTTTGGAGCTTAGCTGAAAAATGGAGAGGACTCAGAGACCAACATTCTGCACCTGCTCAACACACAGTCAATGGGATACAAGAGCATTTTCACCACACATCAGACACCCACTGGGCTTCCTCCAGGGTCACAAATCTCATGTCTGAGCACCAGCTCACCCAGTGAGGCCAGTGGCAGCTGTGCTGCTGAAGTGAAGACCACAGAGAAAACAGGCCTCACAAGTCTGGTGGGACTACAACCAGCTGCCACAGACTGGGGGATTACTGTAAGAGCCACTTGGAAACACATTAGCAAACCTGTCTGGAAGAAAACAAATGCAGAGCAGAGAGCAATTCAGTGAGACACTAGTTTGCCCATTCTACTTGAGCATATGAACTGGAAGGAGAAAATAATATGGCTGAGCCCTTATGCACAGAAAAGCTTCCATTTAACTTTTCTTCTCTAAGCCAAGGTTCATAACAGGTGAGGAAGAAACAGCTGGAAGGAGGTGATAATTTCATTTTTTAATTTGTCTTCTCTGCTCTAGGCATTCTTCAGCTCAAAGAGATGCTTTCAGCTTCCTTCATTCTGCTTGTTTGTATTTGAAGAAAAACCAAATTAGATCAAGGACTTTATCAGTCAAGGCCACAGTCCACCTTGGATCAGTTAGTTCAGCTAGGATTTACCTAGTACTGCTATGGTGATGGCATTGCATAAAGTATTATAGGGAATTCACAGTCCTCACCTTAAAGCACCTACAATCAAGGAAGGAGGATAGACATGTCTTAAAAGCAGTGCCAGTGACAGGGATGCAAAACATGACAAACATCTGTAAAAGGAAGACATATATTAATTTTACTTAAAATACAATTTTGTTTTTATCTGATTATCTGAAAAATAATGCAGCCTGTTTATATTCTACTTGAAAGGCAGACTTAATTTATAAATATGTTGTTGCAAGCACAAGCATTTTTTCCTAATTATAAAGAGAAATTGTGATTTAAATAGATTTTGTTCATTTTTAGAAAATTTGGGGCATGGAGTACAATATTTATCATTCCAATCATTCTAAAATGTATTCTATAAACTATGGTAATACTGCCTCAAAATGCAATGTCAGCACTCTGTTAACCATGTGACACTATGATGAGAAGTCAACAATCTGGGACTAGAAAGAGGGTCTTCACTGGAACTGGACCAGGCTGGCACCCTGACTTTGGACTTCCAGTCTCTAGAACTGTGAGAAATAAATTTCCATTGTCTATAAGCCAAACAAACAAAATACAGTGGTAAAAAAAAAAGAAAAATGTTATAGCAAAGGTGAAAAATGTTTATTTTCAAAGATCTGAGATGATGCATCACAGAAGGTTAGAACTTCTACCATTTACAGTTCACTAGGTCACATCATGGAAGAAGAAGATTCAACTGATATAGGATATGTGGTTTAGGCTGTGATAACCATTTCTAACAGTTTTCCTTCTCTAGACTTCTTGGCCATAGCAGAGATTTCTTGAGCTCCTTTGCATACATTTACATATCATTTAGAGTCTGAATTCCTGGCAAAAACTAGTTATAAGCAACCATGTGGCATGAAGTAGCACATGAAATTATGGAACAAACCTCTGCTTTCTTCTCTCGATGCCACTACTAAAGATACAATCTTAATAAACAAGTTATTTTCTTCCTTCATAGTTGGATAGTATCACTATCACGGATGTTATTTTTGACATATGTGGGTGTGGCTAGACAGTGACATTCAACTATGAACATGTGTCTGAAATCAGTTTATAATTGGGGGTTTTACTGGCAAGAATTCTAGTTTCCTGTTCAGCTCACAGGGATTTCTTCCTTGAGTAACCTTACATAATGTTTGTGATGTGGTATGAACCACACATTTTGCTGCTTTTAAAATTTCATCTTTCCTGTTTGTAATTTTTTCTGCATGTGAAAACTTTCCTGTTCAACCTACAGAGCAGGGGCTGAGATTTCCACATTTGTTTCTCTGTGGGCTCTATTTTAGAAATGAGCCTAAAACAGTTGCTTCAGATATGAGTAGAAGGAGAAAATGATCTCTCTTATGGGGAGAAGGAGGTTAGAAGGTAGTGTGTATATGATATGAGAATATTAGAATGTGGCTTTGTGCACAAAAAGCTCAACTTTTCAACTTTTACAACCAGCTTTTATGGTGTGCCTATGATGTAGAAGGCATTGTGTTAGGTACTGTATCTGGGATAGGGCACAAACATGAAGAAAACATGCTTCTTATAAACCAGGTTTTTCTGCTCCATTGAGAAAGAGCCATTCACTAAAACAAGCTATCACAAAATACCTTTAAATTCAAAGGAAGCTATGATTAGTATCCAAACACAATAAATTGTTATGGCTCTAAGCAGAGGAAGACAAAAATGCAGAAGAACGTAATTTTATGAAGACAGTCAAACATTATTAGGTAAACCCACTTTCTACAAAGTGGAAGCCAACATATCTGGTTAAAAAGAGGAGGGGCAATGCAGGCAACAACTGGGATGATAAGCTTAAATGGTGCCAAAAATCTGTATGTTTTGAAATATCCTAAAGTCTCATACGTTTTTATTCCACAATTTGGTGACCTATAAGCAACACCATTCATGCCTGACTTGGCCATAGAAATAATCTGTATGTTTAGATTAATCACTTTGTCAAGTTTGTTTCCTAGGGATACACACTTCTGTTTTTAATACTCTATATGTAAGCTATTCCAGGGACAATATATTGTGACACAACAGCCTAACAGAATGGTCTTCACTCCTCTCCAGATATTCTTTCAGACCAAATTTACATATATAGAAATGTCTTTAACATTTAAAAGAGACAAAAAGTGTTCAATCAAGCTAATGGTGAGGGATCAGAATTCAGATGTTTGGATAACAAAGCTGGCAATTTCGTGGTGTCTCTCTCTCTCTCTCCCTCTCTCTCTCTCTCTCTCTAAGTTTCTTTAGAGACCAAATGAGATAAATTGCTATCTGAACCATTGCCTGGGGATAAACATTAAATACTTTATCTGGGCAACCCAATCACCTCCAGCCAGAGTGGAGAATTGGACTAAATAATGAAGGTTTGTGTCATTCATCTCTTTGTCTGGCTCCTGGTAACCTTGACAGGAGTGAGTGGAGACATGCTGATTTGTATACACTCAATAATTCAAGGTGTTTGCTTATCTTTCCTTGTCAGATGCTGCTCATCTCAAGTCTATGTTACCATCTAATTAGCCATTTTTTTTAACTTTGCTTTTCTACATAAAGCCTTCCTTTTTTTCCCATGAATTTAATTTGCAACCAGCCTTGCTTTTTATCAAATGTCACACTTACTTCATTTGTTAACACGTTTTTTAGTTTTTTTATTCATATCTTTGATATGTCTTTCCCCATTTTTGATTCACCCTCAGTGTAATAATCCATTTGATTTTGCTTTCTAAAATAGAAATAAAACATTTGTACTAAAAATATTATTCCTCAACTGTGCTTTCTGAAATCAGATGATGTATATTTTTGTCTCTGAATTCTTTCTCTGGTATATTTTCATCAGTTTTCCTGGCTTTTAGTGCTCTTTATAGAATACTGTGCTTTTTCTGCTACTTGGGGTCTGATAGTGGTTCTTACCAATATAAATATTACAGCTGCTTCTCAATATTTCTGGTTCTCTTTTTTCTGAGTTTTCAAGGGTTCAGCCACTCCCTAACCCTAGGTCTTGGCATCTCCCAGTGACTTGTCTTGACCAATGAAATATAAGCAGTAGTGTCAGAAATATATATTTGCTTTTGTGAGACTCTACTATGTAGTTCTTTCCCCTGCCTCAGTGGTCCTGGAGACAGTGCAAAGCTGAGCTAATCCTGGAGGACAGCTGCCCTGGGGACAGCAGAATTTGCCAGAAACCTTGGGTGAGTGAAGAATACATCTTTGCAATTTTTTTTAATAAATTTATTTATTTGTTATTTATTTATTTTTGGCTGTGTTAGGTCTTCGTTACTGCACGCAGGCTTTCTCTAGTTGCAGTGAGCGAGGGCTACTCTTCTTTGCGGTACGTGGGCTTCTCATTGCAGTGGCTTTTCTTGCTGCGGAGCACAGGCTGTAGGTGCACGAGCTTCACTAGTTGTGGCACACGGGCTTAATTGCTCTGTGGCATGTGGGATCTTCTCGGACCAGGAGTAGAACCCATGTCCCCTACATTGTCAGGTGGATTCTTAACCACTGTGCCACCAAGGAAGCCCCTATAATTTTTAGTCTTTAACACTTAGGAAGCTGTTTGCTGTTTCAGTATAGCCTAGCATAACCTAATTGATACTCTTTATTTGCAATTATTCTGCAAAAATATTTAGTCAGTGACACTCTGTCAGTCATAAATATTGAATGCCCAATACAAGGAAATTATAAAAGAAACTCTACCATAAATGAGATTTTAACCTCATCAGGGAGATGAGCTGACAGACACAAAAGAAACTGAAGGCAAGCAAGGCAAATGTTTGACTAAAATGCTTAGTTGTGACATATGAATTCTAAGTGCTACAGAAGCTTCAAGAAAGCAAGTCTTCCCAGTAAGATGAAATAGACCAGAAGAGAGTAGAAAATAAAGAATTCCAGGATATGGAAAAGGCAAGGCTAAACACAAATAAGACAGCAGGCAAGAAACATGGTGAGAAGGGTTTTCAGTGAGGCTTGGTGAAGGAGAGAATCCAAGTGAATGGACAAGGGCTTCTACCCCATCTTCATTGCTCTCCATTTCTTTCAGGTATCTTTTCCCCTCAAATAAACTGAATAATTTCAGATCAAGGAATGGGTTTTCTTCACTTTACCACCAGTAGTAGTGATAGCTCTGTGTAAAAAAAATGGTTCATTTTACCTCAGAGACATTGCAGGTTCAGTTCCATACCACTGCAGTAAAGAAAATACTGTAATAAATTGAGTCACACAATGTTTTTTTGGTTTTCTCGTGCATATAAAAGTTGTGTTTACATTTTCCTGTAGTCTGTTAAGTGTGTAATACCATTATGTCTGAAAACAATGTACATACTTTTATTCAAAAATACTTGATTTTAAAAAAATAAAAAGAAGAACGTTAACATGATCTAATGATGCACAATTGCCACCAAACTTTAATTTGTAAAAATCGCAATATCCGTGAAGCACAGTAAAATGAAGTACAATAACATAAGGTATGTCTGCATATAGAGCCTGACATGGTGCAATGCCTGGGGCTCCTGCAAGTATTCAAGGGATGTACCTAAGCACCGCACACAAACAACTCCATAGATATGCCTCTGCCTCCTAGGAACTTGTGATTGACAAAGTCTCTCCTGGACCAAACTCTAGCCAAGCTCCTCCGAACCCTTTTCTCAACTAGGCCTCAAGCTTGGCCTATAAAGACTTGAACAAACATTAACATAGTTCCTAACAGCTCAAGGCCACATCCCTAGGATGACTCAAGATCCCCCTGCCACTTAAAGTGCCTGCCTGAGAAAACTCAAGGCTGCCAAAAGAATTTACAGTTCTTTTCAGCCAACATCTGAAGATAGGGCTCAGTCTCCAGCCTCTATGGGAGGGTAGGAGCCTAACTTGAATAAGCGCCAGTTTGAAAACCCAGAAGGGTTTCACATGCACCAACCCTACTTCCTGCTTTTTTGTAATGTTTCGCCTCCCTCATTCCAGGGAGCTTGGGTTCAGCCCTTCCCTATCCCCTCACTCTTTAAACCATCCAATTACCTCTGTCCAATCTGAAGTTGAACACAGTTCACATAGGACCTTTCTCCCTATTACAGTATTACTGATTAAAATTTGCCCTTACCACTTCAACTACTGTCAGGCTTTATTTATCTTTGACATGATCTAAGCAGAAAAGCACACAAGCAGGTGGTATGCTAAGGATGAACCAGTGAGGGCACCCCACTTGCCCATGCCACCTGCTATGCCCTGACCCCTTCCCAGCCATCCTGACTGAGAACTGAGGATGAGACACAATACCTCCTTGACTTGGATTCTTTCCTCTTGAAATCTACACAACACCTCCTTGACTTGGATTCTTTCCTCTTGAAATCTACACAACACCTCTTTGACTTGGATTCTTTCCTCTTGAAATCTAAGACTGCTTCCTCTACAGCCTAGTCATCTTTTTGATAACTGTTAACAACATTTAAAGTGCAGAAAGCAATTACCTAAAATCTACCAGAGTTATAACTTTGGGGGTCTTAGTTGAAAAGTTCCTATTTCTCTTCACAACTATAGAAAGTGGTTCTAGAAGTGCATTTTCTTTCTCATGTTGCATAGCATAATGGAAATTGTAATTGTATGCATAATGGTTTGGACTGGTTAATTCAGAATAAAAAATAAATAAAAATCAGAAAAGTTTAAACACAAACTTTACCACTTGACACTGAAGGTAGTTTATGTGTTATCTTATCTCATTACTTCCATGTACATTTTTTTAAGAATGACATTGGTCCCTTCTCATCGTTTCTTCTCATATCTTACATGTTTCACATTTATTTTGGGACATTAATATTTTTAGAGGAAATCCATTCATTTCCTCTTTCAGAAACATCACCACTATGCATGATCTTTTAAAAAATGGTGGAAATAGTGTTTGGGGGCATTTGAGTTCTCTTTCTTTCTTAAGTCAGTGTCTCCTAAGGGCCACCATGATTTAATCATATTTTCCAACAGAGTGAAAGGAATTGACTACTGACTGTCTCTCTTTTATTTCTCACTATGATTACTCCCTACCCCAGCATATATGCCTCCTGTGCATGTGCCCAAATTCCCATGAACAAGAAAGAAAATAAACCATGCTTGACCTCTATTAAATTTGTCTTTAATCAGAATGATGAGTTTGCCTGTCCAGCATTCAAAACTTCAAAATTCACTGGAAGCCCTGACTTTATTTTGCAGATACTTCTGATCAGCTGGACACAGGCTCACCATTTGGTTCAAACCAATGACCCAAGTCTCAAGTACTCCAGCTATTAGACCTGCATAATCATCCAACTTAGCTGCACATTGTCAATTTTAATTAAGGGTGTGCTATACCCATTAGAGAAAGTTTATGAGCCAGAGGCTGAACTTGTTTGGGTGTGTACCAATCCCACAAATGGAGCTTTAGCACCTCCAAAAGAGTAAGAATAATAATAACAATAATAATAATGACAGTTGTGTCTCCTTGAATACTAACCTCCTGCTAAGTGCCCTTTCTCTGTTTGAATTTCTTATTAATTCAGTGCCATTAAAATAGATTCTCTTAAAGACTCTTCTGTCAAACACAAAAAAGAGAGATATATAGAGTGTGGGATTTAATTATCACTGCTTTATATCTCCAAATGTGAGTTTTTCTGAGTAATAATTGCCCAAGTTTGTCTTCAAAAGGCATTTTAATAGTGCTAATACTAGTAAATATTGCTCATTTTGATACTGATGTGCTGTTTTAATGGTTCCCACGGTTTCTAAAAGTCATTTCTTATCGTTTTACTGTAGAAAGAATCTTACTTTAATTATGTCATAATTGTTTGGAAGCCACAGAATCTTAATTAATGCCAATGGCTTCAAGGCACAAACCAAATGTAGAGTTTATATTCATGTTTGTTTCTTCGTCTCTCCCTTTCCAAGAAGATGCCCCCCATGAGCTTTTTCAAACTACAGACATTCACAGATGTTTTTAAAATATTCTGGTGATGCCATTCCTTTATTTTTTAAGTCAGATTTTTTTCAGCTTTACCTCAGATTTTAGAGGTTAATAAAGAATCAACATTCTATCTTCACAGAGAAATCTTTATCTCGAGAATACAGTTGTTCACTCTCTCTGGTAAAAGAAAAAACCTCCAATTGCTCATTAGGTTGAATGGGATAAATTCCAAATGTCTCCCCTTGGAATTCCATGATTGTCACAGCCAACGGCACTCACTTCTCTTAAAAAATCATCTCCAGTTAACAAACCACAAACGTGTTCTATTGATATTTTCCAACAAATATATGTGCTCATTCTCTCCCTCTACCCAGAATCGCATTGCGTCCCATTTCAGATCCCAGAAACCCTGCTGACACATCACATCTGAGTATAGGTGATTGTGCACCCCACATCTGGTTTCAGAAATCATATGTTAACTTCATTTACATTCTCAACATTTTTATCTCTTAAAATCCCTTTACAGAGAAGACCATGCCTTAAAAGCCTTTGGATATTTCATGGTGTTTTACATAAGGTCTTGCTTAAAACAGATATTCCTTAAATATTGAGTTAGTGATTGCTTATGGACCCGCCAATTAGGACCTAGCAAAATTTCAAAGATACATCTAGAAAATATACCCTTACTTGGTACCAAAGAACCAGAATAGAAGTTCATTCTCCTAGGAGGAGAAAGTTAGAACTGACTTAGAGATTACACTTCCCTACATTTAATAGAAAGAATAAACTCATTCCCAGAAAATTAAATGATGTTTCCCAGTTAGAAACAGAGCTGCGACTAGATCATAGGTTTCCTGACTCTAAAGGTAACATTTTCCTTTGTAATTTTCACAAGTATAACATCAATCACTTTCGTTTAACTATTCCAGGTATCCACCTGATTGTCTTAGTCAAATCCTCATTATGCATCCTAACTGGTAAGCAACAAATAGCTATATGGAAACCACTGCTAATCTAACAACTCGTTTTCTTTTTAGTTTCAATCTCCTACACAAACTGTGATTCAAATAACAACAATTCATTTATCTGAGTTGATTTGCAAAAGGATTTAGGTTTTGTCTGAAACAGGGAGAGAATTTGCACATGGGCCCCTGAGGAGTAATGGAAGTGATTGCAATAAAGGAGCAGGGGAAAGGGAAAACAGGGCAGCATGACTCTGAACTTGGTTCAGCTCCATGACCTGAGGCCTGAGTGCAGCCAATAAACTTATTGATGTCACATGAGGAACCAGCAATCCTGTGGGGGTCAAAATGAGAAATGTTGGTAAAGTGTGTCAGAGAAGGACAATCTCTTCATTCTCTTGAAAAGTAGTCCAGATGAAGAACCGTACAATTTAGTGACTTTGGAAGTGGCAGGGGCTGGCCCTACCATCACAATTGTGTTGTCATTGTTGGCAAGAGTAAAGCTATTAAATCTTCTTCAGACATGCAACATAACTCAGGTGAGATACACTAAGAAAGGCAGAAATAACATGGCAGACAACACACAGTAGACTGAGCGACCAGTGAAATATCCTAAGCAGAACTGCAGATGTAACTGAGGAGACATTTTCAGGGGTTTGGAGTTGGGGAAATTTCTGATACATCCATTCTAATGACTATTTTCTATGTACATAGGGAATTTGCAGTACACCCTATAATTAATATTCAGAAAGTACTAAAGACTGTGCTAGATACTGTGAACAGAGCTACAGAAGTGGTCAGGTTTTTCCTCTTAAGTGATCCCAATTACATCTGTTACTCTTATGGCAAAATCAGTCATTATCTGAATATGTCTCCTGAGGATATGTCAGCCTGACCATTCTGTGGGTGTGCAGTCGTGCTAAAATGAATGAGATTCCTGAAGTTCTAAAGTGTCCTTCTATCATCATGCCCCAGGCCTCAACCACTATATTTGTGTTCCTGGAACAAATATTTCCTTAAGATGAATTAAAGATTTTTCAGACAGAAAGCCTATAATCATAATTGCTATAGTAAATGTAAGTCACTGACTAAGATCACTCTTGGAAACTGTTGGTATATAGGCTGGCATTTGAAACAAATGGTATCTGAATCAACTTTAGGGAGCAGGTATATGAGAATTATTATGAACACATTTCTGGACTGTTACCTTTCCTCTTGTTTACCATCCATTATCTGCCTTTGTTCTGGTTCATGCTAGTCTTTTTATAATCCTTTTTTAAAAATACAAAATCAATACAACTTTAATTACAAAAAGCCTGTGGTGCTTCTTGAAAAACAGGACAAACAAAAAAAAGGACATTTTGAAAACGGGGCTACTGATCTAAGAAGCATGACCTCAGGCCATCTTATTTCTAAGGGGTGATGTTGTTGATCTGTTGGTCCCATTATAATGATTTACACATCTCTATCTGGCCCCTTTTGTTCTCCAGCAGGCTTTGTGTATGGTAAATGGAGAATTGCATATCAACCAGGGGTTTGACATTTACAATGCTTTGTAGCATAAGATAGAGTCACATCTGGGCAAACATTGTCCCTGGTGGTTAGCAGTTTATATCATCTCTGCGTAGTCTGGCTGCCAAGATGGTGAGCATTCATTAGAAATGTCCCATTTACTCTCAGAGCCAAATAAAAAGCACAACTAATCTAAAATGAATATTTGCAGGGTGTGTGTATGTGTGTGTTCAATTGATACTGGCTTCTTCCAGGGGTAGAAGGCAGCTTGTTTGTCCTTTGAATATTGTTTGTATCAATGGTTGGAAGCAATGTGAGTGTAACAATGTAGAAAACCTAATTCCTGATCATGCGGCCTCAGTCTGAGCTGTTGGACATTATACCAAATTGCCAGATGAAACTCTTTTGCTCATATTCATTGTGTAGATGCTACATAATAAATTAAAAACTTTGTTTACTACTTGACACAGCCTCAGGATTATAAAGACCCCTGGAAACGTTTTTTCCAACAAGTAGGCTTTTCTTGCGTAACTGGACTTTATGTTTGTTTGGTTATTTGTTTGTCTATGTTATATCTACTATAAATTAAGTACTTGATCATGATTCTATCTTTGGGTTCACTGTTAGAAAGATAAGACACACCACAATCCATCTAAAGTGCTGTAGAGAACATCACAGCAAACATATGTGTGCATTAATATCATCCTTGAATTCATCTTATTTTCTACTAAGATTTCATGTCTTAATTTTTCACTTCTTTATCCATTTATCTTGTGTAATTTTGTTTGTCACTTAAAATCTTTTTTGGAACAAGGTAGATATAAATACCTAAAATAAATAAAGTCAAACAAATGAAAGATAACTTGTGTCTGAGCTCAAGGAGCCCATGAATTACTGGGGGTTGGGGAACTGTATAAATTTAGAGAAAGACAAATATATAAGGAGTTCTATACTAAGTACCAATACATTGGAGACATTTAAAACATAGTACCTGAGAGGATGGGAGAATAACTGGGTTGTAGGACTCAGGGGAAATTAATAGTTAGGAGGGAATCTAAATACTGGATATTCAGTCAGTTATACGATACTGAGTGGAACAGGAACACCTAGGCATGAAGGTACACATGACATAAATGAGGAAGGGGGTGTGATTCTAGTGAGACAGACTGAGAAATTTAGAGGTCTTAAATATGCAAAATTTCTCATGTCATTCTCACGGGCTTCACTCAGACCCTCTCTGGTCTTATTTTAGATACAATTTCAGCACACTTGTTTTTGTTTTCTCAGTTCACAGCAGATTAGAAGCAGTAGGAAAGCTGACAACATGAAGTGACAGCCTGATAAGAGTGGTGGAGAGGAAGCAGAGAGCAGAGAGATGACAGAATTTTGCAGCCTAGGACCATCCTCGTGGGGCAACACACCTCACAACCCAGCGGCCCTGCAAACCACATTCTCCATGTGCCAATACCTGATTTTGCAAGAAATGGGTTTATATGTTATTCAGTCAGCTTTGAATAAGAAATAGGTCATATATACTATTTGAAAAGCATATATAAAATAATTGTAAAATTGCTGTAGGCAGATCACCAATATCCCCAATCCAATTCTACCAGCACTTCTGTGACCATGTTCAACCATCACCAATATAATGATGCCATCTTGATGCCATCATTAGTATTATAAAATGTTTCTAATGCAACTTCTCCACATTGTATCCCTAATATCGCATTGTAATATCATATAAATGGTTCTTTTAGCTTCTGATTCTTTCAACTTTACGATCTGCAGCTCTGGTGTCATCAACTCACCTCATGCCACAAGTGCTGACAAATTATTGTTGAGTCAAATCTTCTTTCCCAAGAAAAGTTTTATTCCTTATGTCATCAGTCTACAGTTGTCCACCCTGTACCACATTTCTACAGATAGTCAAAGACTTAAGTATTGACCTTGGGACTTAACAACTTGACAGTCATCTGTAACTTTGACAAGAATAGTTTTGGGTGTGTTGGATGACTATCTACTTAGAATACCATAAAAGTGTATGCATAAAGGACATAAAAGTGGCAATACAGACAATGCTTTCAGAAGGGGGAAGAGAAATAGGACTATAGCTAAGGTGGTTAATGGGTAAACAGAAGGCTTGTTTTGTTGCTCTTACTGTTTGTTTTCTTTTAAGATTACCACATATCATGTGTCTTGAGACTGATGGAAATGATCTAAAAGCAAGGAGAAAATTGGTGATAAAGGAATGGAACCTTTGAATTAGTGAAAGAGATCTAGTGACAAGGGGGAAGTCAAAATATGAAGTCATAGAAACATAGGGGTCAAACTAGCTAAGGTAGAGGTCTACCTCTCCAAGGGCTGTCCCTGCAAAGTTCCCCTCTCATCTTCCCAGAGGTCCTCACCTGTAAGAGAAATGCCAGAGTGGTCTCCTAACAGGGATAGGGGTGATAATTGGACTCTGCACATCTTAGGATTCCAGTTGACACAACTTGATCAGATTAATTTTATTGGTACCAAAGCGTATTTTCAAAGTCTATTTCAGAGAAAGGGGAAAAAAAGTTTGAAGAAAGAGAGAAAGCTGGAATGAGAAAGCAAAGGAGATTAATGGGCTCATTTTCCTCCTTTTTGTAAATACAGTTTGAAATCCTACCCCAAAAAACCCAGACTGAAAATAAACTGGAGCCCTGGACACTCACATGAGCAATTCAGTTGTCAGTTAAAGGACATCCCCCTGGCATTAGGGATGAGGCCACAGCACTAGCACCCTGAAGGAAAGGGTGAAGGGAGGAGAAAGGGAAGAGAAGGAGGGAAGAGGGGACTGGGAGGAGAGGGAGAATAAGGTAGGGAAGAAAGACGAAGGAAGAGAAGACAAACAGTAAGCAATGGAGAGAAAAGAGAAAGAGTAAATAGCCAAGAGGGGTAAGGACAAGATTTTCAGCTGTAAACAGTTAATCTTCCTTCCTCACACAAATGCCAATCATAGCAGCAGTGGGCTGTTAGATTAAAATGCGGCAGCAGCCCTGCCTCAAAGAGTAACGTGATGTTTTGGTCTGCTGTCTCGCTCCCCAGATATAATCACTACACAAAATAAAGACAAATGAATAATGTTAGTAGTTTTTAATGGAGAGTCCCTTTGAGTTTGGCTCAGAGACATTGGCCTGTGGTTGCATCTGATTATAACTCATCTCTATGGGGGCAGAGAGAGCTGTGGTAAATGTCTGAGAAATTATGAGCTTCTTTAGCAAAATGAACTCTGTGATTATAAAGACACTTGGCATTTGCACATTTTGTAGCCTTTCTCATCGGAAAATCATGGAGTTATTTTTATATTATAACTATATTCAAGTGTGTTGTCCCTTTGGGGTCCATACTAGTAAAATGTTTCTTTTCTCTCTGCCCTTCTTTCCTTCTCCCTTCCTTCCTTTCTTCCTTTCTTTCCTTTTTTATTAGGGGTGGTGGTGGAGACAGCTATTTGTAATATTGTCATCTGGATAGGCAGTAACAGAATTTGAGAAAATGTGTGAGACAAGAGCTTATAAAGCAGGTCAAAGGATCAGAGTAACATGGCTATGTGTTATATCTTTAGGAAAACAGAAACTCCTGTTTGGAAGTTAACCTAAATTTAATTCCAGATTCCAAAGATTTTCCTATTTCCTGAAGGCAGAGCCATCCCTGCTTCCAAGAAGTATCCAATATGGCCTGATTTGAGAAACAATGAAAGTCTCCCTAATCTGAAAGCATCATCTCACTGGCTACTAGTGATTTACACTTTGCCCATCACTTCAAGATCAGCCTCTGCGTGGCCTCATTCCTGTGCATTGGCAATTTAAACTATCATCATCCGTTAAGAAAGCACAACTTAGTCTAGTCTACAGAATTTGCTTCAGCCACATTATAAGGAACACTGAGCAGATTTCAAAAGTGTGTGTGCATGTGTGTGTGCGTGTGTGTGTATGTGTGTGTGTGTGTGTGTGTGTGTGTGTGTGTGTGTGTGTGTAGAGGAATGCCCAAAACGTATTTGAGGGAGTGGAAGCCAAAGGAACTATGAGGGCTCTGGACCTGAGAGGAAGAAGTGAAGTAAACAGGAAGTAGAAAGATGCTGTAAACTGCTTGGACCACCTATGAAGTCAAGTGGCTTCCATATCAATACTAGTTTGGTTGTATTTTTCTATACACTGTTTACTAAGAAGAAAACAGAATAAGCAAAAAATAAAATACTGTGTGATTAAGCAGAGTTAGAAGTTTCAGAGTCTCCATTTATCCAGATCCTGGTTTCCACTCACTCTCCACCATTGACTGACACTTTTACCGGTTGGTGCCAGAACACTTCCAGCTCTGGCACTTACCCCAGTGTGGGCCTAAAATACAGGACACCAAACTAAATTTGCATTTCAGGTAAAGAAAAAAAAAAAATATATATACATATATATATATATGTATATGTATGTATGTATATATGTACATATATACGTCTCATGCAATTTTGGGGGCATACTAAATTTTTTTGTTGTCTGACATTCAAACTTAACTGATGGCCTATATTTTTATTTGCTAAATCTGTCAATCCTAACAGAACCACATCCCAGTAGGACAAAACAGATCACAGAAATAGTCTGTTTACAGGTTAAACATTCGTCTTTGGACTGCTCCTTGACTTGTATGAGCTAAAGGTCGCTGATCTTCTGTATGCAAGACTCTGATCATCAGAGCAGCCTCCTGCCTGATTCTCTCAGGGCTACGTGCCTTGCTGGTACCTTGTCCCCTCAATCAGGATCATCCATCTCCTCATCCTGAACTCACTGGACTGGCCCTGTCCTCTTGCCAACTAACCAAAGCAAAGAATACACAGGACTATGGGCTTCTAACAGTCTTATTTTGCTTCATCAGATACTTGCAGACAATTAATCTCCTTAACTCACCGAGGTTGCTAGAATGGCAAAACACTTTGCAAATTTTAAAGAGACATAAAATAAGATTCCATGACTGTTACCCATGATGTAAAACAAATATTGGCAAAATGTTTAGTGGAATAGGAAGTTGAAAGAAAACAATTGTATGTGCCTATTCACTTACCGTAGAGTTTTATTCCCCCAGTCCCTAAAACATTGAAAGCTGTCTTTTCTTTCCTGGTTGTCTTGCCTTCATCTCCCCTTGAGAATGACCCGGTTTACCTTGTCACAGGGTAAAGCTCAGTTTTGGCAATCAGCAAATGTCTTTACTATTCAAAATTGCTGGAGCAGCTGCACTTCAGTCCCCTGCTCCGCAAGCAGGTTCCTGGTCAAGTTCAAAAAAGGAGCCATACCTTCATTTGTGGGATGCTGTGTTGAAGTCATACTTCAGAGACATGGCTTTGTGCAGCCTCCCGGGAGTGAGCAAGGCTTGAATCTCCATGACCTCTGCGCCCTTCGAACATCACAGAAAACACCATCATGGTGCCCACTAATTGGTCACCTTGATGTCAGTTACAGCACGGAGATCAAGGACGGAGCCGGTCCCGGAAAGTGAACTACACATGCTCTCCGGGGTGGTCTCTACAGGTCAGGCTAGCGTCCTGCTGAGAGCACAGTGCGAGGGAACCTTACCCCAGGACTACTTGAAACATGGCTGTGCTGCACACGAACAAAGGATAGGTGGCCTCACCAGTGACCCTTTCCTCACCACCTACAAAGTCCAAATTGTCAGCCTTTCACACCTATTATGCTTCAATTATCTGTGGAAAATACTAAGTGCCATGGCCAGGATCTAACGTGCACAAAGCAGGCTCTCGAAATTAGTTTCTGCTTATTGGCTTTAAAAACTATTAAGATTATTTTATACTGAAGGTAGCAAATCAGTCAAGGATTTCTGGGGCGTTACATGCAGGGTGCATTAAAGAAGCTCACTGTAATAGTAATCACATATTTTTTAGAATCCAAATGCAGTGTTTTTTTTGTTTTTGTTTTTTTTTTTTTTGAAGAACTTACACAGTGGTAGGGAGAATTGGAAGAAACATAGGGAATGCATTGTTCTATTATTTCCCTTGGGTTGAGTATGTGGGTTACCATTCTCACCCCTTCAAACCAGGCATTTTAGATGGTATGAGTGACTGGGATGAAATAGAAATTCAAAATTCTAATCAAAAATGGAAAAAAAAATAGTCATAACTACTGAAGAGGGTGAGGTTTATTAAAAAGTGTTTTATTCTGTCATTCAATTTACCAAATGAAATATTGCATGGAGTCAGTTTAGATAATATAAGATATTTCTCTATGTGTACTGATCTTCCTCTGATCCCAATGCTAGGCCTAGGAGCCTCTAGAAAGATTGGTTTCTGTCCTGAACATGGGGACTTGTGCTGCAGGAGTGTAAGACAAATATTATAATTAAGAAGACACATTGGTCAATTAATGGTCTAGAAAACCATGATCATAATAAGAAACTACCTAGAACTCCTGGGACTCTGGAGGATAGAATTCACTGAACTCCTGAGGGTAGAATCCACTGGAATTAGTGAGGACAAACATCTTGGATGACATGTCAAATAAATGTGAAAAAGTTGTGAGTTTTTAATAGATAGACATAAGAGGGGCCCATAGGGGCTCTATTAGCCTTTTGAGGCAAAAACAGTTAAACATCTTTTGAGTAACTTAATGAAGGCAAAACCTTTTGGGAGGTGTCTGGGTATGTTAAGATTCTCCTTCAGGGGTTCCATATGCTGGGAGTGGATGAGAACCAGATTGAGGGGTGGAACAGCCACTCATTGGACAAAAGCAGCTGTAGGGGGCAGAAAACCCAGCCTGTCAGATGGCACTGACAAGGCCATCCAGGTAGGAATTGAGGCTACTGTGGATTATTGATTTCTGAGATAACCTTGACATTTTAAGAAGTATTGTCTTCCACATAAATCTTGAAGGATATCCAACCAAACACAGGGTTAGGGAGTTCATTAACACAAAATAAGGAAAAATAAGTAGAAACTAGGAGGAAGGATCAGGTCAGTTAATGGTATTCTAAAATATCAAACTAAATGGAAAAATTAACTTTTCTGCTTTTCCATCTTCTTTCTGTTGTTAATTTTTAAAAAAGAAGGTAGTGATCCAGGCAAAAATAACTAGACAAGAGGGTAGAAATAGCAATCAGAGAGCAGTTTGTGCCTGCTTTTGTCAACCCAGGACTGCAGAAAAGAGTCAGGGACAGTGCATACTATTCTGCTCATAACTTAATAAAAACTGGGCTGGGATCAAGGGGACGGGGAACAGTCTGGAAGTCTCCCTCCCTGAATCTAGGATATGAAACAGACTGCAATGGTATCTAGTTAGTTAACTTGCTTAACTTGTTTAGCTTTTTAAGTACATTTTTATCTCTACCATTCTGTGGTAGCAAATTAAAGAAGGGGCCTGAGAAAGGGAAATAAAGAGACACTTGAGAAATTGTTTTGCAGGATAACTCTATTCAAAAAGGGGCTGGAGTTCTAACCTTAATAAGAGCTTAGGTAACTTCCTAATATTGTGGGAATGAAATAATAGGGGCTGAGGGCTAAGTCCTTGTTTTTCGTGCAAGAGGACTGTTGAGGGTTCATCTTCTCAAATGTGAACTCCTCTGGGTAATCAGTCATCCTCATGGTAACCCAGCAACTTTTAATTGTCTTTAATTAAGGGGTCACAGAGGCAATCAGCTACATTTCGAGACATTAATGAGGGAAGCATGAAGTGCAAATGGCTGCCAGATGTAGACAGTGCTTATATAATCTAAGACTCCTCGCAGAATTTCTCAGGGAAAGTGTGGTAGGTGGTACATCCTTGAATTTGCAGGATCTCAGAAACCCAGTTGAAGAGGAGAAAAATAAAGAAAATTTAAGACTGTTTAGGAAAAAAAAGAAGAAATATGAGAGGTAAGTAAAAAAAAAAAAACAAATAGGATCTTCTTATCTAAATTAATTTTAAAATAGGACGTAATGTATACCTGGAATTTTAAAAGATAAAGACCAAGAAAGAAGGCAAAGTGAGCAAGTTAAATGAAGCTAAAGAGTGACTTCACCAGAAGCCTGACATTGAATTACAAGGTAAAATTGGAAAATTGTAACTTTTCAATCCATCTTAAAGCTCACCTGCTTCAAGTAGCTTTCTCTGATTGCTACAGTGCATATTAATCACTCTTTTTAAAAAGTTTACTATGGTATTTACTACCTGCACATTTGTTTGCCTAATCCTAAATGCCCCTATAGGCTTTATTTGGGGAATGCTGCACCCTGACTCCTTAAAGCAATTTAAGAAGTGATTTTATATATATTTTCATGCTTGGTTATCACCACATCCCTGAGATTTTTTACATAGCATATGTCTGCACCTGCATTTGTAATTGAAGAAACTGGACAATAAAGCCCAGCCTGGGTCCTATTGCCCCAAGTAGCAAAGGTCAGCCAAGGATCTGTGTCCTCTGACAAGGATTCAGTGTTTTGTCCACAATCACATGTGGCCCCAGGCAGAGGTACAACTTTGCCTGCTGCATCCCCTGAGGCCTTTTACACATTATGGATGGTCAACACATATTTTACTCTAATACAGGAAGAGTAACTTCAAATCAGACTGTAGTTCTGAAATGGGACAGGAGAAAGTACATTTTCACCAAGCTTATAAAATGTAAATATGTACTGTGGGATTATTTCTTTTCATTCACAGTCTCATTAAACAATCTTAAAACGTATTGTTCAAAATTATATCCAATTCTTTGCTAGATACTTTGAGGGAAATTTGGAAAGAAAGACTTTCAGGAACAAGGTCTGAGTGAATAATTACTGGAGGATAGACCGCTCTCATTCTTCACAAGGAGATTTTTCCCAGCCTTGCCTGTACATTCCTTCCAACCGAACATAAGATTTGCTTGCACTGGGAGTTGATGCCTACCAGACAGTTTTACTAATACTAATAGCAACCAATGAATCCACAAAAACTTAAGTCAGCCACTATGTGCAAATCTAGATTCTTTAACAGAAAGAAAGGTACAAAATGGTCCTGTTTTCAAGGAGCTAACAGGCTAGTTGTGTGGCAAAGCCCACACAGGAGAGAACATTGATGACGAGGCCGATGAGCCCATGGAATAGGCTCTACAATTTGTATATTTAGACTTAGCAGGCACTGATCAAGCCCATAACAACTTTTATGTTCTGGCTTTTCAGGCCTTATCTCATTTTATTTTCATAATAGTACAAGATATCAATATGATATAATTCACATTCACATCAGATGTGAATATTATCAAGTCCAAAACTCACCAATAGTTTCTCTCCTCAGGCATAGTAACAGCAGAATTCTTACAATGGCTATGAAGCCCATTGGATGGGATCCAGTCTTCCTCTTCCACATCCTTCCTAAGCCCCTACCTCCTGGTCCTCTTCTCCTCCCATCCCTCACCTCACTCCTGTGCTCTGGATATGACTGTTTCCTAAGTACACTCAGAGAATATATAGCCCGTTCCCACCGCAGGGCTCACCCACACTGGATTTCTTCCAAGTCTCCAATTCACTTCCCAGATCAAACCTTATTAGAAAGACCTTAGTAAACTTCCCTAAAGGAAACTTTAGGCCCCACCCTAGCAGCCAAACCCTTCATGTAGCTTTTCTTTTCTCCAAAACCTCCTCATGTTGACATATCTTTACATGTTGATCCATTTGTTGTCTCTCCCTGATCAGCTGAGGCTTCCTTTGTTCACTGGTATAGTCCCAGTGTCTGGGGTGGTACCAGCTCTAAAAGGGCTAGATATATATTTGTGGAGTCATCTAAATAAGGTAAGTAAGGCTTAGAGAGCTTAGGTAATACCCAGTTACAGCTCCATGACAGAAATGGAGCAGAATCCCCATCTTTGAATACTACTTTTCTGGATGGTCTTGGGGGAAGAGAGACCACCACAGGCTGTGGGCCCTGAAAACACAACTTCTCATAACAGAACTTAGAAATGTTGACTTCTGTCTTTAAACTGAAATTCTGACAAATGTAAAAGAAGGTATGAGGTTTTTGAGAGTGGGTCCACATTTTTTTCTTTATTATTAATCTCTAATTACATCAATTCATCAACCATGGTTTCTTTATGTGCTCCGTGCCCAGCATTGCAGACAAAGTTTCTTTTTTTTCTTTTTTCAGGGAGAAAGGTAGATACATGATTAAGTGATCCATTGATCAATAGATAGATAGGCAAGTAGATAGAAACTGTCAAATATGCTCTTTCTGGTTTCCTTACCTCTAACTGCAAACACCTCTGCCCAATGCCCCCTTCCAGTAGCCTAAAAATATCAACATACCTTCCAGATATTTATCCAATTAAAACCCTGAAAAACAAAACTCTTTCCTCAGCTACCCATTATACTCTAGGTACTCAAAAAATCAAATCAAAGTTAAGTTATTACTACTTCACATTTCTGGGAAGACTTTTGCATTTAGAAAGCTTCTAAAAAGACAGCAGGAATGGTAGAAATTACGGTACTATTTGTTTTAGGCCAAAGAAGATATCTGGAACACTCATGTATTTGGTTGGTCTGAATTCTCTACCTAAACATAAAGCTGGCTTTGGCCCAGAGGGAAAACAAATGTTAAAAGAAAGGAAGAAAATGAGCTGTATGGCTTAAAGGAAAATAATTTTCTGAATTTGTTTTCTTCTCCTTTCTTGTACTTCACTTTCCATCAACAGAGGAATATTCTTTCTTCTACAAGGAACAGTCTCTCTTTCATGCACTGAAAAATGTCATTTTTGAGCTTCTCTCTCGGATAGTTTGATAAATTTTGATCTCTATCTTTCCTGGTGGTTTCAAACTTGAGCAAGACAGAAAATAGAGTGAGAACCATTCTCACAGAGGCTTTTGTTTGGGTTTGTAGCAAAATATAATACAAATTTGTAATAATGGCAATGGTAATGGTCCCATGTCAGTGGTATCTGTTTTGTTATTGGTTTTTGATGTTCAATTCTTGTTCATCTAGAAAAGAAATGTCTTTTAAAAAATATGGAAATACAAGTACAAAATATGAAAGTACAAGGTTTTTGTTTCTCTAACTCCCTCTCCCAGTTAATTAAATTGAAATGGGATTCTGCTGTTTGCAGCTTTAAAAAATAGCCAATTTAAATTTAATTGGTATCTTTTTTTCTTTAGTATTCATTCCCTGAAACTAAATTAATAATCAGTTGTATGCACTTCAGCTGAGACTATTATGACTTTTAAATGATATTAATTTTAGGACCATATAGTGGATAAAATAACTACTAAGATAAGAATGACAACAGTACTATACAAAGGGTTAAAATGTTCCTCTGTGTTCTCTCTCTTGCTTTCTCTTTCTTTTTAACAATTACAGGGAGACAGGAGGCTCAAATCTATTCTAGGACCAGTAGCTGTTGTAAATCAAATTCATTACTTTTGTCCAAAACTGTCCTCAGTGGAGGATTTTTGGCCACTGGTCTGTTAAAACCTCTTTACTTGATCACTGTCCTATAATGTCCCCCTGACAGAAGGGATGAACTGGAGCAATGGCAGTCTTTTCACCTTTCTCAAGTCCTCATAAGACCCTGATTTACAGAAGGAAAGTATTATATATCATTTAGCCAAAGACTGCCGACTCCTCAGAAGCCTCTCTTTCCTTTGGGAGCAGAACAGAACCTGGAGAAGTTGATGTGGGATGTGGCTTTTTGTCTTCCTCTCTGTCTCACAGCTGTACCTCTGTTTTTAATACCTTGTGAATTTCTTTCTCTGACTGGATTTTGAAACATCTTTGATGGACATTATATCTATCAAGACTTTTGACATTCCCATCTCTTTAATCAAGAAGAATTCATCACCTTGATGGTTTACACCAAACACCACACCAGATGAGTCCAGCTCACAAGGACATGCACATTCAAGGACAAGGCTACGTGGAAGACCGTGCACTGAGTCAGGGGAATTTGCTTGTTATAACTCGACGGTGAAGCCATCTCAGTCTTCACATTACAAGGCCATCATTTCTGAAGGCAAATGGAGAATGCCAGAAGAGGGCCCAGACAAAAAATAAATCATGGAGTTATTTACTATTGACATTTGCATTTATATTACACGTTATTTATTCACTTTTAAGTGAAAAGTCTTATTTTTCTCATTAAGAAATGCTAAAGCTAATATAATTTTAAAAAAGAACCTTCTCTGATGAAATGCCAACTGATTGTGGGGGTAACTAAGACATATTTTGAATTAAAGGAGTACCCCGTATTTGAATACAGAATATTCCATACCCCATTCATACATACACACTTGAGATACGGGTATATTGAAACAGCATTTGTCAAACTTGATTCCCAGAAGCAAGTAATGTTCTCTGACCTCAGGGACTTTTAGATAGAGTTACTGTCCAAGCCCTATGATTTTAGATCTTTTCCTCCAAACAGATTTTAGAGGAGAGTTCACCAGGTGTTTCAAGAAGTGGAGTGCTAAGGACCTAGGAGAGTGGCTGTGGAGAGGAATAGGTTCTAATGATTTCACTGATTTGTGGGAGAATGCTATTACTATTAGGGCCTCGATTTGGATTCCCTCAATACTAGCATCATTCTGTAACTTCTAATTTCTCTTCTATTAAGAAGCTTGTAGTTAATAATCAGAAATTGCAGGGCCAAAGGCATGACCTTACATGTAGAAAGGTGTAAAAAATGACCTCACACTATGCCATCAAATGTAGCATACAAACTAATAAAAATTCTTTAACAGGAATTCTTATGATGGAACTTGGTCTTAGGTCCTGTGTTCATTGTTGTATTTCTTTGTTCTAAAGGGTTAATGTCTGGAACATGGATGATGAAACAAAGGAAAACTTTTGCTTAACAATATATAATTTAAAACCCTAGCAATTGTTTTTGGTCACTTTCTTGCAATCTGCTAGGGAATTTTTTTCAATTTATTTGGAATTAGTCAAGTGTATTGTTGAAAAGGCAGAGTGAATTGATGCTAAATAGTTTTTGAAAGATGTAATTGTCTGATGATTTGTAAATGGCCAAGCTTATCAAAAAAGTAATTTAAATGTTATGCTGAAATTTTGTTCAGTTCGGTATACTCTGTAAACTGGGGAATCCAATTTTTTGCCCTCATTAACATGAGAATTCTCTTTGCTTGGTTAAGTGATTTGAGGGCCTAAGAATATCCAGAATTTTGGAATCTGAATTTTTAATGACCCAGCATAAATATTACTCATAGGGTAATAATACCAAAGCCTTTTGTTTTGATAACTAAGTTGCATGCATCATTTGATTAGTTGAAATGTGGTCCATGTAGTCTATCAATGTTTTTCTTGGAAGAAAATGGGGCCCTGCTGAGTCTCTCACCATTTCTCTCCTTTCCCCACCACACCATTTGTGCTCTCTTCCATGTAAATGCTCTAAACTCCAAAGTGTTGATTGTTCATCAGATGAAAGAACTCTGACCAACACATTCATTTAAACATATTACAAGTTTGATAATTTTAATTATTTCATTTATAAAAAGAGTTAAATAATTTTTTAAAATAGGTATTAACAAGGTGAGATATTTGCTAAGTACTTTAATTGCTTTTCATACATCATTTTTCCCCCAGCTCTACAGCAACTCTGAAGTAAGCATTTATCCCTAAAAACCATAAAGTACCTAGAGACTTGGTAAATGAAACAACTAAGCTGTAATGTCAACTAGCCATGGTCACACTTCTGATAAGTCACCAAATGGACTCTAAACTTACATGCTGACTGACCTCAGGCAATACGGCCTTAAAAAAAAAAAAAAAGGTCATAACCAATTCTGACAATTGTGTATTTTCAGGTTCTAGAAGGGAGACATCTGGACATACCCAGTGGTGGTTTCAATTTTATTTAGATCAGACTTAAGGACACCAATCTGTTTGGATGGAGGATTTGAAGCTGCATTTGCACATTAGTTTACATAAAAATTGAGGAATGCCAGATAAAAAATGGAAGTTCAGAGGTGATATAGTTTGTGAATTGACTGAACCCCCACCTGCCCACCCACAATAACCCTTCTCAACGCCACTTATAGATGAAAGAATGAACCAAAATTCCATTGCCAAACATCTTTGAGTCAGGCTTATAGAAGGATGGAAGAGATTATTCCGTTTTCCTAAGCCTTTTGTAAGAGGTACTCATTAAGAATAAGATGATGATCTTCTAATGTGCAAGAGTATCTGGAAGGGATAAGCCATTACCCCAGTATTTGCAAGAACATCTGAACCTAGGTATGATATGATTTTAATTACCTAGGGTGGATCATGGGACTGGTACCAGGACAAGGACAGCAGAAGGAATGGGATGACCCCAAGTCAGGGCTTCTTACAAAGGGCAGGCTAGTATGGAGCATATTATGACAGAGGGTTTGGAGAAGCTTGGAAGGAGAGACTAGGAAGGCACCACAACCAGGATGGAATGGGAGAAGTAGTGCTGAGAAGTAGAAGGAAGGTTACAAAGCAAAACATATGCCTGCTTTTTCTGCTACATTTTTTCAACGGCCCTGCTTCTGAGGTTTCCATATATTTCAATTAGACCAGGTTGTATAGTGGGGACTGGAATGCATCTGCAACAGAGAGAAGGAAGGGTACAAGCCGGAGGTGGAGCAGACTCACTGCTCTGCTGTTTTGTTCTACTGCATTGAATAAAATGAATCTTTCAAACAGGTGAATTTTCCAACAGAAATGGCCCAAACAGCCTCAGCTCATTGAATAGAAAGTGTAATGGTGATCTAAACCTATTACCTTCAATGGAGTCTGTGACATTTTCTTCCAGCATATTGATTGGTAAAAGAGAGGGAGAGGGAGGCAGAACTTTTTCCTCTACACATTGTGTTGCATCAGTCATTGTAATGCTAGTCACAATGCATTAAAAAGCATTGAGAATCAACAGGGCTGGCTCTTTTGTAGCAGGAGTAATAAATGATCTTACTGAACAGAATTAAAATGCTCTTTAGAATCTAACCTGTATATATCTTTCAAATTTCTCACCAAAAGGACCTCTCTCTCTCCTCCCCTACAAATCCAGATATCAAAAATTCTTATTAATTAACAGTTTTCAGCAAGCGTACATATTTTCATCAAAGATTCTGGCATATTTTTACAGAGAAATACCATGAATACCATCTCTCAAAAATGTCCTCCTTTACACCAATGTTTATCTCAGATAATCTGCAACTGTGGTTGAGAAATTTCGATCTTATTTAAACTAATGTGGACAACAAAAACTTCTGGAGTGAAGAAATGCTTATTTTGTTGTTTTTGTTTTGTTTTGTTTTCAAGCAGCCATTGTATTATTGTTGCTGTTTTTATTGCATAACACATCTCTGAAGAGAAATCAAATGGAATCAAATCCAGCCTCATTATATGGACATGTCACTTGTATGAAGGTGGCACTCCTGTTTCCATTAGAATATGGTTGAAAAATCTTAGTTTCACTGACTGCAATAACCAGCTTATTCATAGAATTAGAGGGAATATGGAACTTTTTATAACCTCCTATTTTCTAGATAAATTTTATTCATCATTTTCTATGAATTGCTAATTTTCTATATATGATAAATGCATTTATATGTAGGAAACACTATCATGAATTTCAAAGGAATATATAATAGCAAACATCTCAAAAATGGATGAGAGGAACATGGAAGTTCCCTGACAGGAAGATACCTACTGAATTATCTTTATTATTAATGATATTAACTTATATTGAATCCATTTGTTTTGGTTTTATCTTAATTTAGCCTATTCAACATCTTGTCTCTAATATTTATATGTATTTTTCATTGTCTCAGTATAAACCTATTGCATTTCATGTTATCTGAATTTTATAATCTTGCCTATTACTTACAAGCAATCTGCTGCTACAGTTGTTCCTAGGTGTTTTTATAAACAATTTAACATCTGTTAGTACTATATAACTGTATCAACCTGCAAATGGACAATAGAACTTAGAATTGTTGAGAATTACTATGTAAATAAATGGAGTTACATTAATTGTAGGATCTACTCCGTATTTCATGATAACTCGATGAATAATCAGTGTTATCTGGGTGATTTTCTTTTCAGTATTGCATGCAATATACGTTTGAATGTAATTGCATTTAATGCAAAGGATCATGTAAACTACCTTTTTAGTAAATTAACTGATAATTGTGCTGAATTAAAGAATTCGTATAGGTAATTTGGGAAAATGAGTTTTCTAATATAGAAATAAAGACTCAACTAGTCAATAGAATACAAGTTGAAAGGAGTTTTCAGAAGTTGCTTTATCATTTTGGTCTACATAGACAATTGTAAAGTAGTAGCTTTAAGACAGATAATACATCCAAAAGTGGAATAGCAAAAACTGCACAGGACCAATCAGGGAAAACTTAATTTCAGTTCCAGCTTTGCTGCTTATTTGTTCTATCAATTTTAAACAAGTCATTCCACCTTACTTACTTCTCGGTAAAATGGGAATGATCTTGATTATACACAGAATTGTTGTGTGGATCCTACAAATTCATCATGGTAAAACTCTCTTGAAAGACATATAGGGATCCTTTGCTGCAGAAGACACAAAACTAATTTCTATGAAGGAATACAGATAAACAGTCCTTGCTCTCAAGTAGGCTACAATGCTTAAAACACAGTAAGAAACTGTCACAGAGAAATTGCCAAATCATCCTCCATCTAAGATCACCTCTTGTCCTGAAAGAACTAGGCACAGAAGGACTCCGAGCATCCCCTACACTCAGATAGGCTCAACCAAGATGTTCTAAGGAGAATGGATAGAAGGGATGCTGCACAGTCTCATGAGATTCTTGTTCCCTACTGTGGACAACCGACTGTCCCTGCCTAAAGACCAAGGGTGGAATCCCAACCATGCATACTAGAAAGTGAAATGGAAAAGAATATGCATTTCAAGGCTCAATTAACTTCTATTTGATAGTCAGTATTCTTAAAGTATACCTTCCAATAGGAGGGTAGACTTCATCAGCTTGAATGTGCTTTTCAACACTAAGATTCTAATTATCTAATGACCTGAACAGCTGCTCATGACTATCTTTACAAAGAATGGTAAATAAGGAAGAAAAAGTTAGATCTCCAGTCCCCAAATCAGAATGGTTACAACATCAGGATTTCTGGCCTAAAGGTTTCTTAACAGTCCATTGTGAAAGCCTAAATTGTTAAGCTACAAACAGTAATGGATCCAGTCTCTCTATAATTATATACATAAAATTAGATTCAGGAAATTCATATATATATATAAAACCATAGCATGCTAAGAGACCTCCATCAATTACCTTATTTTATTCTTCAGCAAACTTGTGAGGCTACTTCTGCAAATAAGTCTCAAAGACAACCCATTTCATGACAGTCAGAATAGGAACCTAAATTTCCTGGCTTCCATCTTAGAAAAGGTTTAATATGAGATTGCCTTTTATAATTTTAGAATGAAAAGGCCTGATAGTCAATCTCTAATAATCCAAACCACACATAATAGCAATTGTAGCAACAATTTTAGAAGGCCTTATTTCTGAAGTGGGTTCTTTCTTGCTCTCTTCCTAAGCTGTAAGGCTTGGCATTCTATCTCCATTTTACAGATGAAACTGACTCTCACAGAAGGATCTAGAATTGAAACACTGAAATACCTTCTGAATCTTCAAAATTAAATGTTCTTTTCCATACCAAGATAGATTCTAGATTCCATGCCCTGGTATAAATGTCCCATACAATCATCTCTAATTGAGTGTGGTGTGACTTAGGAATATGATGGTATAGCCACTTCTTTGATGAAGTCATATTATATCAAAAAAGTTCATAGAACATTCCTAATTTGTTAATTTTGTCATTGTTGTCAAATAATTCAAATTGCTTGAAAATAGTATAGGGGATAAAAGGGCAGACAAAGCACATCTGTGAAGAACATCTCTTCCACAGGCTATCTGTTTGTTATTTTTGACTCAGATCCTGATAGTCAAAAATTTTATGCAAAACAATAAAGTATTAGAGTTGCCAGACTCTTATTGATCATTATAACCCCATATTCTTATAGAAGTCACATTATTTCTTTTTTTTATTGGAGTATAATTGCTTTACAATGTTGTGTTAGTTTTTCCTGTACAACAAAACAAATCAGCTGTATGTATACATACATCTCCTCGCTCTTGAGCCTCCTTCCCACTCCCTCCATCCCACACCTCTAGGTCATTACAGAGCACCGAGCTGAGCTCCCTTTTCTATACAGCAGCTTCCCGCTAACTATCTTACACATGGTAATGTATATACGTCAATGCTACTCTCTCAATTTGTCCTACCTTCCTGTTCCCCCGCTCTGTACACAAGTCCATTCTCTACATCTGCGTCTCTTTTTCTGTCCTGCAAATAGGTTCATCAGCACCATTTTTCTAGATTCCATATATATGTGTTAATATACGCTATTTGTTTTTCTCTTTCTGACTTACTTCACTCTGTATGACAGACTCTAATTCCATCCACCTAACTACAAATAACTCAATTTCATTTATTTTTATGGCTGAGTAATATTCCATTGTATATATGTGCCATATCTTCTTTATCCATTCATCTGTCGATGGACACATAGGTTGCTTTCATGTCTTGGTTATTGTAAATAGTGTTGCCATGAACACTGGGATACATGTATCTTTTTTTTTCTTTTTTGAATTTCTGAATTTTATTTTATTTATTTTTTTATACAGCAGGTTCGTATTAGTTATCCATTTTATACATATTTGTGTATATATGTGAATCCCAATCTCCCAATTCATCACAACACCACCCTCCCCCACCACTTTCTCCCCTTGGTGTCCATACATTTGTTCTCTACAACTGTGTCACAATTTCTTCCCTGCAAACCAGTTCATCTGTACCATTTTTCTAGGTTCCACATATATGCGTTAATATACAATATTTGTTTTTCTCTTTCTGATTTACTTCACTCTGTATGACAATCTCTAGATCCATCCACGTCTCTACAAATGACCAAATTTTGTTCCTTTTTATGACTGAGTAGTATTCCATTGTACATATGTGCCACATCTTCTTTATCCATTAGTCTGCTGATGGGCATTTAGGTTGCTTCCATGTCCTGGATATTGTAAATAGTGCTGCAATGAACATTGAGGTGCATGTGTCTTTTTGAATTATGGTTTTCTCAGAGTATATGCCCAGTAGTGGGATTACTGGGTCATAGGGTAGTTGTATTTTTAGTTTTTCAAGGAACCTCCATACTGTTCTCCATACTTTCTGTATCAATTTACATTCCCACCAACAGTGCCAGAGGGTTCCCTTTTCTCCACACCCTCTCCAGCATTTATTGTTTGTAGATTTTTTGATGATAGCCATTGTGACCAGTGTGAGGTGATACCTCATTGTGGTTGTGATTTACATTTCTCTAATAATTAGTGATATTGAGCACCTTTTCATCTGTTTCTTGGCAATCTATATGTCTTCTTTGGAGAAATTTCTATTTAGGTCTTCTGCCCATTTTTTGATTGGGTCGTTTGTTTTGTTTTGTTTTGTTTTTTTTTGATATTGAACTGCATGAGCTGCTTGTATATTTTGGTGATTAGTCCTTTGTCCATTGCTTCATTTGCAAATATCTTCTCCCACTCTGAGAGCTGTCTTTTCATCTTGTTCATGGTTTCCTTTGCTGTGCAGAAGCTTTTAAGTTTTATTAGGTCCCATTTATTTATTTTTGTTTTTATTTTCATTACTGTAGCAGGTGGGTCAGAATAGATCTTGCTGTGATTTGTGTCAAAGAGTCTTCTGCCTATATTTTCTTTTAAGAGTTTTACAGTGTCTTGACCTTACATCTAGGTCTTTAATCCATTTTGAGTTTATTTTTGTGTATGGTGTTAGGAAGTATTCTAATTTCATTCTTTTACATGTAGCTGTCCAGTTTTCCCAGCACCACTTATTGAATAGGCTGCTTTTTCTCCATTGTATATTTCTGCCTCCTTTGTCAAAGATAAGGTGACCACAAGTGTGTGGGTTTATCTCTAGGCTTTCTATCCTGTTCCATTGATCTATATTTATGTTTTTGTGCCAGTACCATACTGTCTTGATTACTGTAGCTTGTAGTATAGTCTGAAGTCAGGGAGCCTGATTCCTCCATCTCTGTTTTTCTTTCTCAAGATTGCTTTGGGTATTTGGTGTCTTTTGTGTTTCCATACAAATTATAAATTTTTTTGTACTAATTCTGTGAGAAATGTCATTGGTAGTTTGATAGGGATTGTATTGAATCTGTAGATTGCTTTGGGTAGTAGAGTCATTTTTAGAATGTTGATTCTTCCAATCCAAGAACATGGTATATCTCTCCATCTGTTGGTATCATCTTTAATTTCTTTCATCGGTGTCTTATAGTTTTCTGCATACAGGTCTTTTACCTCCTTAGGTAGGTTTTTTTCCCAGGTATTTTACTCTTTTTGTTGCAGTGGTGAATGGGAGGGTCTCCTTCATTTCTCTTTCTGATCTTTCATTGTTAGTGCAGAAGAATGCAAGAGATTTCTGTGCATTCATTTTATATTCTGCAACTTTACCAAATTCATTGATTAGCTCTAGTAGTTTTCTGGTGGAATCTTTAAGACTTTCTATGTATAGTATTGTGTCATGTGCAAACAGTGACAGTTTTACTTCTTCTTTTCCAATTTGTATTCCTTTTATTTCTTTTTCTTCTCTGATTGCTGTGGTTAGGACTTCCAAAATTATGTTGAATAATAGTGGTGAAAATGGACACTCTTGTCTTCTTCCTGATCTTAGAAGAAATGTTTTCAGTTTTTCATCATTAAGAATAACATTTGCTGTGGGTTTTTCATATATGGCCTTTATTATGTTGAGATAATTAGGAATATGGTAATAGGAGTGTACATATGGATAATTACCTTAGATTTATTTTTTTTTAATTGAAGTATAGTTGATTTACAATATAATATTAATTTCAGGTGTACAGCATAATCATTCAATATTTTATATATTCTAATTCATTTAAAGCTATAAAAAATAATGCCTATAGTTCCCTTTGCTGAACATACATCCTTATTGCTTACCTATTTTATACATAGTACTTTGTTTCTCTTAATTCCATTCTTCTCCCGTGCCCCTCCTCACTTTCCTCTCCCCTCTGATAAACACTATTTTGTTCTCTCTATCTGTGAATCTGATTCTTTTCTGTTTTATAAATTTATTTGTTTTATTTTTTTAGATTCCACATGTAAGTGATAACATACAGTATTTGTCTTTCTCTGTCTGACTTATTTAACTAAGCATAACACACTCTACATCCATCCATGTTGCTACAAATGGCAGAGTTTCATTCTCTTTTATGGCTGAGTAATATTTCATTGTATAAATGTATACTATATCTCCTTTATTCATTCATCTGTTGAGGGACACTTAGGTTGCTTCTATATCTTAGCTATTGTAAATAATGCTGATGTGAACATTTGGGTGCTTATATTTTTCCAAATTAGTGTTTTTGTTTTCTTTGTGTACATACCTAGGAGTGGAATTGTTGGATGATATGGCAGTTCTATTTTAGTTTTTTAAGGAATCTGCTTTCCACAGTGGCTGCAGCAATTTACATTCCCAGAAACAGTGTACAAGTGTTACCTTTTCTCTGCATCTTGGCCAATATTTGTTATTTGTGATCTTTTTGATCATAGCCATTTTGACAGGTGTGAGGTGATATCACATTATAGTCTTGATTTGCATTTCCCTGAGGATTAGTGATGTTGAGAATATTTCCATATGCCCATTAGCCATCTGTATATCTTCTTTGGAAAAATGTCTATTCAGGACTTCTGTCTATTTTTAATGTTTTTTTTTAATTGAGTTGTATAAGTTGTTTATATATTTTGGATAAACACCCTTTATCAGTTATATTACTTGCAAATATTTTCTCCTTTTCAGTATGTTATCTTTTGTTTTGTCAGTTGATAATTTCCTTTGCTGTGCAAAAGCTCTTAAGTTTAATTAGGTCCCGTTTGTTTATTTTTTCTTTTATTTCTTTTGCCTGAGACAGAGCCAAAAATTATTCCTGCAATTTATGTCAAAGAATGTAAGTAGTTTTATGGTTTGGGATCTTATATTTAAATTCCTAATCCATTTTGTGCTTATTTTTGTATACGGTATCAGAGAATGTTCTAACTTCATTCTTTTACATGTAGCTGTCCAGTTTTCTTAGCACCAATTATTGAAAAAGACTGTCTTCGCTCCATTGTATATTCTTGTCTACTCTTTCATAAATTAATTGAGCATAAGTGCATGGATTCATTTCTGGGCTCTCAATTCAATTCCATTGATCAATGTATCTGTTTTTGTGCTAGTACCATGCTGTCTTGATTACTGTAGCTTCATAGTATATTATGAAGTCAGGGAGCATGATGTATTTTTTTCTCAAGATTTCTCTGTCAATTCAAGGTATTTTGTGGTTCCATATCAGAAGAGAAAGCAAGAAAACAATCCCATTTGAAATTGCATCAAAAAGAACCAAATATCTAGGAATAAACTTATCCAAGGAAGTGAAAGACCTATACTATGAAAACTATAAAATATGGATGAAGAAATTTGAAAATGACCCATTATTCTTCATGAGACTTCAACTTGTTTGTTATTCGCCAAAGGCAAGACTGAACTTATCCAGATTGCTAAACCACTTCAGGTTTGTTCTAGACTAGAATGTCCCCGTTTATGCCCATATAATTTTATAATTTCATATTCAGAAGTTGCACCACCCCTAGAACACTGAAAGTTTCCAGTTATTTTACAGAGAAATATGTTTTATTGGAAATAGAATCCAAGTATACAGAAAATCCCACCAACCTAGAAGATTAGTTGAAGAATTAAAGTCCAGTGTGAGAGTCACTATTTACTTCCTAGTTTATTATATTTTATAGGGAAAATAAGGTTTATATTTCAAAGAGAAATCAGATGTATTGGTTCAACAGTTCAGAAGTTTCCTTTATAGATTCCAAGTCACAGCCATATTCCTTAAGTTAAAAATTGACTATTCAAAGGAATCAAATCCAATTTTTGTTTTACACTTGCATAATCTACCCTTTGCTATCTATTACTCAATCTTTAGAATTCTCTTATTACAGTTATGAAACAATAATACTAAGCCTCTACATCTTTTCTCAATTTTGCTAACTGAGCTCCTTGGGAGAAAAACTGTAAAACTTCTAATAAGGGTGTCACAGGATTGGGGGATGTTTCAGAAGTTATCTGTGCCAAGTTATGTTGCTACCCTATTACTTCTACCATATTAAATGTTTAAGGTTCCCCTTTTCTTTATTTTACTTTTAAAATACAATTGTAATCATGTATTACTTGAGTAAACCAGTAAGCATAAATCAAATAACAATATAAGGAACATGAAAAAAGAAAAATAAGCCAGAGGAATGAAACGTTTTATTTCTTAGAAGTTAGTTTTATCAGCAGTTTTTTTTTTTTTTTCCTATCACATTCCTTGTTTTATTATGGATAATCTGTTCTCTGTAGTAGCAGGTCTCTGAGAAAAATTCTCTTTTTAAAAATTTAATTTTATTTATGGAGGTATAATTGACGTGTAGCATTATATTGTTTTCAAGTGTACAACATAGTGATTAGACAATGTTATATTGTGAAATGATCACCAGAATAAGTCTAGGTAACATCCGTCCACATACAGAGTTATAATTATTTTCTCATTATGAGAAATTTTAAGATGTATTCTGTTAGCAATTTTCAAATATGCAACACAGTATTATTAACTATAGTCACCATGTTGTAAATTACATCCTTAGTAATGTAAGTTCTTCTTCAACATCATTGACAAACTGCATTCAGACTTCATAAAACATGAAGAGATTAAAAATAGTATTCTCTTTTAAGAAACCTGATTCCATTTTAGACATTAATTTTTGAATATTTCTCCTTTGCTTGAATCAGAATCATATTCTTTTTGTGATTCTAACTCATTGATCTTAGATATGCCTGTAGAAGCTACATTTCATGGTTCTTCAAATAATTTTAGATCACCATTTTTGTACTCTCATCAGAAACTCTGATTCTCCAGTGTAAGCACCTCTCTTCCCTCTAATATATTATCATAGAATATGAGGCTGAGATACTCCCAATCTTCATGATATTTAGACCTTCTTGCCCAGAAGTGTAGTACTTAAAAACAGAATATTCTGGTTCTAGCTGACCAATAACAAAAAATGTAAAGTATGAACTAAGTGATCATTTTTATGAAATTACAACACCAATTTTTTAAAATCACCATGTACTATGTTGCCACCTCATATTTGACTTTCTTCCTTTAAAATGTTATGACACTTTCAAAACTGTACAGGTTTCACGATAGTGCTAAGGATGGATATGGCATGGGATTTGACCATAAAGACATTTATTTTCATTAAATACACCTAATCAAATCCAACCAATCATATTTGGATTGGATTTTGCCATATAATATTCTCTATCTATTTTTAGCTTTTAGCTACCTGTGGACTGGCCTTTTTCAGTGCATTAATATAAATGCACAAAAGGTTAAGACTGAGCATTGAGATCTAGAATATACTGGGAAAGATTCTCTACCAATTTAGAATTACCACTTTAATCAACATGCAGTCAGCTAGTTTTAATTGAGTTTCAAAATAATCCAATTCACACTTTTATATTTGTCTAAAATGATGTCACTTGGGACCTGGAGCTGACAAATGCCATGTTAAAGTATATACAAAAGTCTTCTACCATTTCCCTGATCTGTTCATCAAGTAAAAGTAGCATTTAAGGAAGTAGAGCAAATCTGTAGCTAGCTGTTTTTTATTAAGCTTAATGATTTATTTTAATAATTGTGCCTAAAAATTAAAAATATGATGATGGTAATAAATGTTAATTGAGATCAACATCAGACTCACTCATTTATAGCTTGTAAATTCAAAATCTTTTTTATAATTATAATGTTGGATAGGAGAAGATGAACAAATAAGAATGAGTCTCAAAAAAAAAAAAAAAAAAGAATGAGTCTCACTCCCCTCATGTCCATTTTTAAGATCCTGATATCCCAAAACACATACAATGATAATGGAACAAAAAATATTATAGCACATGGAATTGGCATATCCAATTTTGCAGTCATAAACTTTTTATCAAAATTTAGAGAAGCAAACTAACAAAAAATCAATAAATGTTATGAGATCCAACATTGCTCTGTGATATTTTGCCTTACTCACAAACCACCTTAGTCATACTGTTTGCTTCCTTTTGTGAAAATTAGATTGATGTGATCACATTAATTCCTCTGTTCCTCTTCATCCTCCAGAACTCTTAGTAGATGACCAATATTGACTCTATAGCCCTATCTGCAAGTTCTCTCAGTACTCTGAAGTGCAATAATTAATGAGGAAATGTTTATGGTAGTTTGGCAAATTTGGAATTTTTTGGTTTTAAGATTTTCTTGCAAATATGTTTTGTCCTTTCATATTTAAAAATAATTATCCTTATTGAAAATAATGAATCAATATAGAATGTGACTAGTTTTCTATAATGCTGTTTTCTCTTAATATTAAGTTAAGCCACCCATTCCAGGCACAACTATAAGAGGTCTTTATGTTTCCCTAATAAGTCTTTATTGTACGTGTTATTTTATTTTTTTAGTTATTCCGTTATAGGACTAAGCATCTATCATTTTATATTAATCCTGTGTTGGGATCTTCCTTCATATCTAAGTAATTATTCCAAGTTAATACACTTAAAAAATATTATCTCTCCATTAGAGCTGTTATGAGGGGGGGAGGAAAAAATGTGTGTATTTCTTATTAAAAATAATAGTTTATGCAAAATGAATTTATTTATACAAAATTTAGAGAAAAAAATAATAGGCAGGATGGAAAAGAAATCATCCTCATTCTTCCTCACATGGTTTCCAACCTGGTCTATGCTGTGGCATCTTACCAGAGTCAAAATTATTTGGTTTTATTTTTTTAATTTTTTTTATTTTTTGCAGTATGCCAGCCTCTCACAGTTGTGTCCTCTCCTGCTGGGGAGAAGAGGCTCTGTATGTGCAGGCTCAGTGGCCATGGCTCATGGGCCCAGCCACTCTGTGGCATGTGGGATCCTCCCGGACCGGGGCACGAACCCGTGTTCCCTGCATCAGCAGGTGGACTCTCAACCACTGCGCCACCAGGGAAGCCCGGTTCTTTTGGGTTTTTTTTCCTGTTATTTATTTGTTTGTTTGTCATTAAGAACAAATACTCATGCATCTTTTACTTTACAAATGAAGAACATCTTTCCGTCCTGGAAATCACTATCTCTGATCACTTACTATGTTCAGTTCTCTTTCTTTGGCTCCCATGTGACTTGCTTTGACCACACCTTTTAGAAAAGATTGCCCATGCTTTTCTGAGGTAGAGCCTACCTGTCACAGTGTTCCAGATGGTGGAGTTCCTGCGGTTCAGCATAAAGAGAGAATGAAGTTTGACTGTTGAGAACCAGAGCTAAGGAGCTTCATCAAGAAATACTGAGGGCACTATGTGGTGTGTGGGTCATTGGAAGGGGAATCAGGTCATATTACAGTGTTTAGAGATCAAAAGAATTGTAGAGTCAAGCAAAATGTTTAATCATGACCAGAAGATTTTATGTACTGGAGGATCATACAGAAGTCTATATTGGTAACCCTCAAGGATATGTGGGTTGCTATCTGGAATCTGAGCATTCAATTCAGACTGGAACCAGATCTCACAATGTGAGTGGAACAGCCATAGATGAGTACCCCCTGGGTAAAACAAGCCCCCAAGAGTTTCAAGACTTAGGTGAAAAATCTGGGATTCAGGCAAAGCTTAGAGTGAGAAAAGGGAATAGAACATGTGACATAAATTAAGGCAGAAGTCTAATCTTTCAACCTGGACCAAAAGAATACAGAGAATGAAAGGCAGTATTTGATTGGGGCATATCCCAGAGCCATAGCAGGTATAATTGTTTTCAACTGGACTAAATCATTCTAGCTTAGAAGAACTGACATGGGAAGAGGTGGACATTTGGAATATATCTCTCCAGTGCAAACATACTCATTCAATTATGTAAAATATCTCCCTTCTTAGTTGCATGGAAATCTAAGGAGGTATTTTCCCAAGTCTTTCATTAAACTGATATTTATTGAATAGAAACTGTGCTGAATATTGGAAAGATAACAGGAAATAAGACTTCCATTTCATCAATGTAAAAATCAAGAATAGTATATCAGTTGCCATGGCTACTCCCTTCTCTTTTGAAAAAAATGCTTTGCATATTATCTATATATTGAATACTAGTGTAGAACTATCTGAAGGTTTGAGTACTATATTTTATCCAATAGAATACAAGTTCCATAATTCAGGATTTTGTTTTGTTCATCATTGTAATTGCAGAACCTAGAATACTGTTTAGTATATAATAGATTCCTAATAAATAATAAAATTAATGATAACTAATTCTATTTCCATGATTCTCCCCACCCCATACTTTTCTTAAATTCTTCCTCTCTGGGGGCTAAACTAACATAAAATAAACAACTGCTTTTATAGCTTAAACTGAGACCTTTTTTCATTCTTTTTTCACTTCTTCATACTTCAATAGAACCTGATACATAAAATCTTGAGCTCTCCCCTCTCTCCTGCTATAAACTAGCTCTCCCCTAGTTTAACTGGGCCTTAAACTAGTTGCTTTCACATACACTCTTCCTACTACCAACTCTGTAACCTAGACATATCATTTCTTTTGTATATGAAATAAGGGAGGTTAAGATAAATGGAGCAACATACCACAGCCACAGTCCTTTAATTAAGGGAGACTTAATTAAAGTTTGATTCCAAATTTCTTTCATAACACTGGGAAACATAATTCTCCATCCTTTGAAAACTACTCCACCCTCCACTTTATTTATCACCTGAAAAACTAGTTTGGGGAGGGACTCTCATTATTTTATTACTATGTATATAAGATTAGTTACTCATTTCCTCAGAACCTATAAAAATTTCTCTTAAATCTTTCAAAAGCATGGATTACATTCATTGTACAATAGAATATAAGATGTTACTACAGTTTAACCTTCCTTCAGAAAAGGCTTATTTCAATTATAGATCTCCATTGGTTTTGGTACTTTTTCTTGTTCTTTTTTTTTTTTTTTTCATGTGTGATATTTGTTCATGAAAACATTTCTTTTAATCTTTAATTTTGGAAAATGTAAAATCTACCCCATGTCCTCACTTTATATTTTTAAGTTATTTTTATGTAAAATTTGCATATGTTTACACAAAATTTTAACTGAACAGTTATGATGAAGGGAAATATCAGTATAACTCAGTTCATACGAGTCTCAAGAAAAAGAAATATTTTTTTTAATTTTGTTTAGCAAAATATGTCCCCTCTGGGTCAAAGGTGCCATTGCCAGGAATGGGGAGAACGCATACTTAGAGGGAATGAAACTGGCTCAAATCTGCCACCCAGGGCTTCTGTTTCAACACCTTTCTACCTAACCCCACCCCAAATAGGGTGCTGATGGCCACTGATCATAGGATAAGTCCTAGCTCACATCTGGCTCTGTCTCTAGCCACCCCATCTCCAAATTCACCTCATGCCAAGGTGATAACTGCCAGTACACACTGGAGGAAGATGTGACCTGTGCTCAATTCAGATCCAGCTCTCCCGTCAAAGCTGGTGGGCACATGCATACTGCATAGAGGTACTCCCACACAAAGACACCCTTTCAGGACCAAAATAGGTAACTGTTTCACCTTATTTCATTGAAACAGAGTTAAAATGAGAAAACATGGTAATTTGTTTCGAATCAAAGAACAACAACAAAAAATAAAAACCTTAAAAACAAATAAAACTAAAGAAAACAGAGATAAATAATTTACCAGAAAAAGATCTCAAAGCATTAGTAATAAGAAAGATAACTGACTGAACTTGAGAAAAGACTAGATGAACACAGTGAGAATTTTAACCGGGAGCTAAAAAATATTACAAATAACCAGTCAGAGCTGAAAAATATAATAACTGAAATGAAAAACACACTAGAAGGAATTAACAGCATACTAAGTGATAGAGAAGAGCACATAAGTGATCTGGAAGATGGAATAATGAAAATATGCAATCAGAACAGCAAAAATAAAAACAGATTAAAAATTGAGAACAGTTTAAGGGACCTCTGGGACAACATCAAGTGTACTAACATTCACATTATAAGTGTGCCAGAAAAAGAAGGAGAGAGAAAAGAGTCAAAAACGTATTTGATGAAACTATGCAGAAAACTTCCCGAACATGAATAAAGAAACAGATATACAGGTACAGCAATCACAGAGTCCCAAACAAGAGAACTCAAAGAGACCCACACCAAGATGTATCTTAAGTAAAATGGTAAAAGTTAAAGATAAAGAGACAATTCTAAAGACAGAAAGAGAATAACAGTCACATATAAGGGAATCCCCAAAAGGCTATCAGCTGATTTTTCAGTAGAAACTTTGCAAGCCAGAAGGGAGAGGTGTGATATATTTAAAGTGCTGAAAGAGAAAACTCTAAAAGTGGAGATATTATAAACAACAAGGCTATCATTCAGAATTGAAGGAGAAACAAATAAGTTCTCTGATAAACAAAAACTAAGACAGTTCATTAATACTAAACTTACCGTAAAAAGAGTCTTCTCTATGTGGAAAAGAAAAGGCTATTAACAAGAAGTAAGAATCTATAGGAAAGGAATCCCACTAATAAAGTCAAATATGTTGTAAAGACTGTGGATCAACCACTTAAATAATCTAGCATGAAGATCAAAAGACAAAAAATTGTAAAATGAACTATAATACAACAAACAGTGAAGGGATAAATGTGAAGTTGTAAAATATGACATCAAAAACACAAAACATGGTGGAGGAAGGTAAAAAATGAAAAGCTTTTAGAATGTGCTAGAACTTAAATGACTATCAGTTTTTAAAAAGTAGATATAGGTCAACATATATAAAACTTATGGTAACCAAAAATCAAAAACCTAATAAATAGATATACAAAATTGGAGGGAAATGAACACAGGCATTCCACAAATAAATAAATAAATAAATAAATAAAGCATCAAACCTCAAGAAGGAACTAAAATGAACAAAACAGAGAAAAACTACAAAAATGACCAGGGAATAATTTAAAGGATGGCAATAAATATATACCTAGCAATAATCACTTTACATGTTAATGGACTAAATGTCCCAATCAAAAGACATAGGATAGCTGATTGGATAAAAAAGCAAGAGCCATCTATATGTTGCTTACAAAAGGCTCACTTTAGACCAAAAGACATAACCAGACTGAAAGCGAGAGAATGAAAAATATGTTTTATGCAAATGCAATAGACAAGAAAGCTGGGGTATCAATACTCACAGCAGACAAAGTGGACTTTAAAACAAAGTCTATAACAAAAGACAAATAAGGGCATAATATAATGATAAAGGGATCTACACAAGAATGAGATATAACATTTGTTAACATATGCACCTAATATAGAAGCACCTAAATCTATAAAGCAAATAATAATAGACATAGAGGGAGAATTTGACAATAATTCAATAATTTTAGAAGAATTTTACACTCCCCTTACATCAATGGAATCAATGCTCCTATAATCCAGACAGAAAATCAATAAAGAAACTGTGGTTGTAAATAACACATTACAAAAACTCTACTTATTAGATATCTATAGGACATTCCAGCCCAAAACAGCTGAATACACATTCTTTTCAAGTGCACATGGAACATTCTACAGGACAGATCACATGATGTTAGGCCACAAAAATCTCAACAAATTTAAGAGAATAGAAAGCATATCAAGCATTTTCCCCAAGCACAAAAATATAAAAATAGAAATCAATTAGAGGAAGAAAATGGGAAAACATACACATGTGGAGACTAAAAGAAATGCTACTAAAAACTTGTGAGTCATTGAAGAAATCAAAGAGAAAAGTAGAAAATACCTCTTGACAAATGAAAATAAAAACACAAATTTCCAAAATCTATGGAATGCAGCAAAAATAGTTCTAAGAGTGGTTTATGGGCTTCCCTGGTGGCACAGTGGTTGAGAGTCCACCTGCCGATGCAGGGGACACAGGTTCGTGCCCCAGTCTGGGAAAATCCCACATGCCATGGAGCAGCTAGGCCCGTGAGCCATGGCTGCTGAGCCTGCACATCCAGAGCCTGTACTCTGCAATGGGAGAGGCCACAACAGTGAGAAGCCCGCGTACCGCAAAAAAAAAAAAAAAAAAAAAAAAAAAAAAAAAGAGTGGTTTATAATGAAAGACATCTTCCTTAAGAAACAAGAATAATCTCAAATAAACATCCTAACCTGTCATCTAAAATAATTAGAAAAAGAAGAAGAAATAAAGCCCAAAGTCAGCAGAAGGAAGGAAATAAAGCTCAGAAAGGAAATAACTAAAATAGAGACAAAAAAAAAAAAAAAAGAAAAGCTCAATGAAACCAAATGTCATTTTTAAAAAGGTAAACAAGATTGATAAGCCATTAGCCAGCTTCATTTTTTAAAAACTGAGAGAGAAAACAAATAAAATAAGAACTTAAAGAGGAGAAATTGCAACCAATATCATAGAAATAGAAAAAAAAAATCTTAAGAGAATACTATGAGCAGTTTTATGCTAGCAAATTTCACAACCTAAAGAAATGGATAAATTTCTACAAATATTCTAAAACTGAGTCAGGAAGAAATAGACAATCTGAGCAGATGAATCACTAGTAGTGAAATTGGATTAGTAATCAGGAATTAGAAGTCCAGGGTCAGATAGCTTCACAGGGGAATTCTACCAAACATATAAAGAAGAGCTAAAACCTATCCTATGAAAACTATTCAAAAACACTGAAAAAGAGAAAAACATCCAAAATTTATTCTTTGAGGCCACACTACCGTGATACCAAAACCACAAAAGACAGTACCAAAAAAATAGAGATAAATATTTCTGATGAATATACAGGTAAAATTCCTCAACAAAATATTAGCAAACAGAATTCAACAATATATAAAAAGGATCATACATCATGTTCAAGTGGGATTTGCTCCAGGGATACAATGATGGTTCAATATCAGAAAGAAAATCAATATGATATACCACATTAACAATAACAACAAAAAAGGATTAAAAATCACATGATCATCTCAATAGACGCAAACAAAGCATTTGACAAAATTCAGCATCCATTCATGATAAAAACTGTCATCAAAGTTGTTATAGAGGGAACCTATCTCAACATTAGAAGGCCATTTATGACAAACCCACAGCTAATATCATACTTAATGGTGAAAAATTGAAACCTTTTTCATCTAAAATCAGGAAAATGACAAGCATGCCCATTCTCACCACTTCTATTTAGCATAGTATTGGAAGTCCTAGCCACAACAGACAAGAAAAAGAAATAAAACATATCCAAATTATAAGGGAAGAAGTAAAACTATACCTATTTGCAGATGACATGACATTATATATAGAAAACTACCAAGTCTCCATCAAAAAACTATTAGAATTAATAAATGAATTCAGTAAAGTGGCAGGATACAAGATTAACATAATATATCTGTTGTTTTTCTATACAATAATAATAAGCTATCAGAAAATGAAAGCAAGAAAACAATCCCATTTAAAATTACATCAGAAAGAATAAAATACCTATGAATAAACTTAATCAAAGAGGTGAAAAAAATCTATATTCTGAAAACTATGAAACACTGATGAAGGAAACTGAAGATTATACAAACAAATGGAAATGTATCTGTGTTCATGGATTGGAAAAATTAATATTGTTAAATTGTCCATATTCTCCAAAGAAATCTACAGACTTAATGCAAACCCTATCAAAATACCCATAACATTTTCAAAGAACTAGAACAAATAATCCTAAAATCTATATGGAACCCCAAAAGACCCCAAATTGCCAAAGCAACCTTGAGAAAAAAGAACAAAGCTAAAGGTATCATGTACTCTGACTTCTGACTATAATCCAAAGCTACAGTAATCAAAACAGCATGGTCCTGGCACAAAAACAGACAAATAAATCAATGGAAGAGAATAGAGAGCCCCCAAATAAACTCACACACTTATGGTCAATTAATCTACAGCAAAGGAGACAAGAATATACAATGGAGAAAAGACAGTGTTCTTCAATAAATGGTGTTGAGAAAACTGGAGAGCTACATGTAGAAGAATGAAATTAGATCACATTACCACACCATACAGAAAAATAAACTCAAAATGAATTAAAAACCTAAATATAAGACTGGAAACCATAAAACACCTAGAAGAGAGCATAGACACAACATTCTTTGACATAAATTGTAGCAATATTTTCTCGGATCTGTCTCCTAAGGCAAAAGAAATAAAAGCATAAATAAACAAAGTAATTAAATATAGAAGACTTTACACAACAAAGGAAACCACTGACAAAACAAAAAGGCAAATAACTGAATGGGAGAAAGTACTTGCAAATGATATGACTAATAAGGGTTTAATATCCAAAATATATAAACAACTTATATAACACAATATCAAAAAAAAGAATCAGCCTGATTAAAAACTAGGCAGAAGACATGAATCGACATTTTTCCAAAGACACACCAATGGCTAACAGAGACACAAAAAGATACTCAACATTGCTAACCATCAGAGAAATTCAGATCAAAACCATAATGAGATATTACCTCATGCCTACCAGAATGGCTATCATCAAAATAGACCACAAATAATAAATGTTGGTGAGGATGCAGAGAAAAGCAAACATTTGTATACTGTTGATGGAAATGGAAACTGGTGTATCCACTATAGAAAACAGTATGGAAGTTTCTCAATAAACTAAAAGTAGAACCACTATATGATCCATCAATTTCACTGCTGGGTATATATCCAAAGAAAACAAAAATACTAATTTGAAGAGATACATGCACCTTGATTTTCAGAGTGGCATTATTTGCAATGGGCAAGATATGTAAGCAACCTAAGTGTCCTTCAAGAGATGAATGAATAAAGAAGATGTGAAAAATGTGAGATATATATGTGTGTGTGTGTGTGTATGTGTATATATATATATATATATATATATATATATGTGTATATATATATATATATATATATATACATACACACACACAAAATAGAATGTTACTCTGCCATAAAAAAGGAAATTTTTGCATTTACAACATGGTTGGACTTGGAGAGTATTATGCTTAGTTAAATAAGTATGACAGAGAAGGACAAATACTATATATTATCCCTTATATGTGGAATCTAAAAAATAAAATGAATGAATATAACAAAACAGAATAAGGTTTTTACAGATATAGAGAAAAAACTAGTGGTTATTATTGGGGATAGTGAAAGGGGTAAGGGCCACATAGAGGTAAGGGAATAAGAGGTACAAACTCCTATGTATAAAATAAATAAGCTACAAGGATATACTCTGCAGCATAGGGAATAAATCCAATACATTATAATAACTTTAAATGGAGTATAATCTGTAAAAATATTGGATTATTGTGTTGTACATTTGAAACTAATACAATATTGTAAATCAGCTATACTTGAATAAAAAATTATGTTAGCAAAATGAAAACAACTTAGCAAAATTTGTGAGTTGCAACATAGGATTTTTAGAGACAAATTTATGGCATTGGATTCACATTTCAGAAGGAGATCTAAATTCAGTGGTATATGATTCTTTCTTAGGAAACTAAAGAATGAACAACAACTTAAGTATAAAATAAGCAGGAGAAAAGAAATAAGAATTAGAGAAAACATCACTACAATTAAAAACATGAAATCAACAGAAAAAATTAAATGAAACCAAAATCTGGTCATTTGCAAAGATCAGTGAAATTGATAAAGCTCTAGGTAGGCTAGCCAGGAGAAAAAGAGAGAACACACTATTTACTAATATCAGAAATAAAAAAAAAAATAGGACTATCACTACTGAACTCATGGGCATTTAAAGAATAATAAAGAAATATTATGAACTCTATGCTCACAAATTGGGTAGTTTGTATGAAATAGATGAATTCCTTTGGACAATATCTATCAAAATTTATAAAAGTAGAACTATATAACATGAATAGGCCCATACTTATTACAGAAATTGAATTAATAACCAATGACCTTCTAAAACAAAAGCAATCAGGTGCAGATGGTTTCACTGGTGAATTCCACAAAACATTTGAGGAAGATTTGATGCCAATTCTTATACTATCTTAGGGGAACTAGAGGCAGAGTGAATACTGTCTCACTCTATGAGGCTAGGACTACTCTAATACCGAAAGCAGAAAAAAAATTATAATCACAAAATTTGTTTATTTCATCTAAATTGTTGAATTTCATGGCATAAAACTGTTAATAGTGGTCCCTAATTGACCTCCTTGACATTTGGAGTATTTATAGTGATAGTCTTTTTTATTCTTCATATTCATAATTTGTTTTTGTATCCTTTTTGTCTGAATTAGTTTTAATAGTGATTTATTAATTGTATTGGTATTTCAAAGAACAAACTTTAGCTGTCTTAATTTTCTCTATTTTTTTCCTACTCCAGTGATTTATGTACTTACCTTTATTATCTTCTGTCTCAGCTTTCAGTTTAATTTACTCTTTTAGTCATTGATTTTAAATATTTTTTTCCTTTCTAATGAATTTTTTCAAAAGTATAATTTTCCTTTATCTGCTAATTTAGTTGTATCCCGTACTTTTCAATATGTTGTATTTTTCATTATTTTGAAGTTAGAAATATTTTCTAATTTTCCTTCACATTGCTTCTTGGATAAAAATTGTATTCTGTGTTGTTGAGTGTAGAGGTCTACAAACGTAGACTTGATCAACGGTTGAATTGAGAGTTGATTTTTGTTTAGTTGTTCTACCAATACTTGCGATTGAATTTTAAAATTTTCAACTATGATTGTTGATTTGTCTGTTTTTCCCTTTTGAATCGTCAATTATTTCTCCTTGAAATATGAAGTTCTGATATTGAATATGTACATATTTGGCATCATTATACTTTCTGATGAACTGGTATTTTTCATTATGACACATCCTTCTTTACTTAAAACTCCTTTCCTTTGTTTTTCTTGATGAGTGTTTGACTGTTTTATATTTCCACCCATTTCTTTTCACCTCACCTTTGTTTTGGGCCTTAAAATGTTCCTTTCACAGACAGCATAAAGTTGGGTCTTTTAAATTAATTATTTAATTTCTCATTTTTTAATTGAAGTATAGTTGATGTAAAATATTACATAAGTTACAAGTGTACAACATAGTGATTCACAATTTTTAAAGGTTATATTCCATTCATAGTTACTACAAAATACTGTCTATATACCCTGAGTTGTACAATTCATCCTTGTAGCTTATTTATTTTATACATAATAGTTTGTACCTCTTAATCCCCTACCCCTATCTTGCCCCTCTCTTCTCCCCTCTCCCCACTGGTTACCACTGGTTTGTTCTTTATATATGTGAGTCTATTTCTTTCTTGACTAGTTTGTTTTATTTTTTAGATTCCACATATAAGTGATATCATACAGTATTTGTCTTTCTCTGTCTAACTTATTTCACTTAGCATAATACCCTCCAAGCCCATCCACGTTGTTACAAGTGGCAAAAATTCACTCTTTTTTATGGCTCAGTAGTGTTTGATTGTATATATACACCACATCTTTATCCATTTTTTGGTTGATGGACATTTAGATAGCTTCCATATCTTTAAATATGAAATAATGATGCTATGAACATTGGGGTACATGTATCTTTTCAAATGAGTGTTTTTTGTTCTATTTATCACTTCTATTCTTTATGCTGCTGTTATCATATATAATTAATCTACATTATTTAAACTCTCTAATTAAAGTATAATTATATAAAACTCTATATACTTTTGCTTTATGTCGTCATATTCTTTCAAGTAACTCAGAAAAATATTTGAAAATATTCTACTACGTTTACCCCTTACTTGTCATTTCTAGAGATCACTATTGTTTCCTTTAGATTTGGTGCTATTTTTCCTCTATCTTGCAGAATCATGTTTAGCATTTTTCTGCATGTATGTGCACAGCAGCTGATAAAGAATTCTCTTAATAAGAAGTTTTGCTTATTTAGAATGGCCCTGATTTCACTTTTACCAGGGCTAGTTTCACTTTTATTTGAAACTCTTTTTATTTCACCCTAACTTTAGAAGGTTGATTTCTCTTTATATATCTGGATTGAGAGCTTTCCCCTTTCCTCTGCTACAATACTTTAAAGCTATCTGTGATTTCCTTCATTTTCTATTACTGATTTCAAGATTTTTCTGTTTATTTTTGGATTTCACAAATTTGACTTTGATGTAACTAAGTGTGACTATATTTGTAGTTCTCTTACTAGGAATTTATTAAGTGTCTTAGATCTAGAGTTTTAAATTTCACCAAGTTTGTTAAGTTTTTAGCCATTATCTATTGAAATGTTTTTTGCTGCCCCTTTTGGGCTCTCTTCTTTTAGAGCTTCAATTACACATATTTTAGACCACTTAATATTTATTGTTCAGCAAATTTCTGCACATCTGATCTTTTCCTTAAACCTTTTTTCTCTTTCTTTTTTAAAATGTATGCTTTAATAATCTATTTTCAAGTAGATGTATTTTCTTCTTTTTTCATTTCAAATCTGCTCTTAAAGTCATCCAGTTAATTTTACATTTTAGTTATTATATTTTCAATATAAGATTTTCTATTTGATTCTTTTTTGTACTTTTTATTTCCATTCTAAGAATTTGCATTCCTTCTTTCATTATGCATTTATTTTATTAAGATTTTAAACATATTTATAATAGCTGATTTAATGTACTTTTCTGTTAATTTTAGCATCTGGGTGGTATTGGACTCAATTTCCATTGATAACATTTTTTTTCTTGAATATGATTCACATTTTCCTATTTTCTTTACATGTCTAATTTGTGTGTGTGTGTGTGTGTGTGTGTGTGTGTGTGTCTGTGTGTTTTGTTTGATTTTATTATTGGATCCTGGATGTAGAGGCTCTGAATCCTGTAATGTTCCTCTGAAGAATGATTTCTGTGTTAGAAAAAAGTTAACCTAGCTAGACTTAAACTCCAAACTCTGTATACTGAATCTGTGCTTAGTTGTCTTACCTTTTACCTTGTGCTTTATCCTTAAGGCCCCTGGAAATTCCCCTCCTCAACTACATGTAGAGTTTAACGGTCAACCAGGGATTTGGATGGATTTTTATATTCATATTTTGGGACTCATCTCTTCAGCTACCTGCATTGAAGGATTCTACTCCTACCTTTCTGAGTGTTCTGCCAGCCACAGCATCTGCCCTCTGATACCTCCAATCTGTCAGCCTATAGCTTTATGTAGCTTGAGGTACTTGCTGACTGAGGAGTGTCCTCAGGCCCAGTGCTGCAAATTCACAACTTTTAACCTGCTGCAATCACTCTTGCATGAGTAAATGATACTTCAAAGTTCTGCATTTAACGCAGGCTCAGCGGCCATGGCTCACGGGCCCAGCCGCTCCGCGGCATGTGGGATCCTCCCCGACCCGGGCACAAACCCGCGTCCCGCGCATCGGCAGGCGGACTCTCAACCACTGCGCCACCAGAGAAGCCCTCAAACAGTTTTCTTAAATATTTTTTTCAGATTTTATAATTGTCATCTATGGGTGGTGGGGTTGTCTGACCAGGTTACTGCATCATTACCTGAAGTTGGAACAGTCCCCAACTTTTAAAACTGTCATTGTCTTGTGCCTCAATCTTTGGAATTTTACTTTACTCTCTTGTTTCCTTATTGTTTTTTTTCCCTCCCTACTTATTAAGACCTCCTCATTAGCCTTCAAAAACTTCACCTTTAAAAAGTATTCTTCTAACACAACATTGTAAATCAACTATACTTCAATAAAATACATTTTAAAAAAAAGTATTCTAGCTGTCTCACCTTCTTTGGCAGGTAAAGCAGATTACATTCAAATACACTGGACTTATCTCTTGCTGTTAAAATGAATAACTGGTTTAGTGGTAATATTTCCTGTTTCCATATCTCCATTTCCATATCTCCATTCTGTTTCCATATCTCCAAGATGAAGTCCACTGAGGGGTCCTACTATAACAGAGGTATTTACACTTATATTTTACTTTTAAACAAGATTATAAAATGATTATAGTCTCCATTTTACAATGAGGAAACTGAAGCTCAAAAAGTAAAGCTCAAAAGTAAATGAAAGTCTTAGAGTAAAAAAGTCCTCACTCAGAGGACTCAGGCAGGGGGTCTGAGTCTGAAAAACAGCTTTTCTCCATGATTACCATGCTCTTCCCACATCTTTTATAAACTATAAATGTATCTGTTTCTGTGGCTACTTTCCAAAAGAAACTGTATTTCCCAATCGTGTAAAGTTGAGTTTTAGTATCAGTTTGAAACTTAGGCGTCCCTAATTATCAGCTGTGAATTAGCATGTATCTTTTCATCAGGATGCTCTATTTGGCCTCACTTCCTAATCCATCTATCTAGTTTGAACAAGATCTATCTTCCCCATTGCCATATTCTAGTGCTGACAGGCACATCTCTATGTAGCCTAGGCTACAAACACTCTCCAAGAGGAAGAAAGAGGGAGAGAAACAGCAATTTACTATGGGCGCAGTTAAGGAATCTTTCATCCTGTTTAGGTATTGATCATCTACCTTAATTGTTTATTAAATAAGGTCCTAGGTATGGGGATGTGGCAAGCATATGCGGAGAGAGAGAGAATACTGCAGAGTTCTCACAATTCAGTGTGGTCACCAGAATAATAAACTACACTGATGCTGTCTTTCCTACAGGCCCAAATGAGGGGCATTTTTTAGTGTGTTCAGCAGGCCTCAGGCAATGAAGAGTCCCTGGAAATGTTTGTGGAAAACAGTGTATGGAAGACGAGGAATTTGGGGAAGATTAAATGATATAATGACAACAATTTGCTGTATTCTTTCCTCTGATGGTTGCTCAAACTAGTGTATTCAGGCTGTGAGCAACTGGAAGGAAAAGCCCCTGCAGGGGGCTTGCCATAGAAATATGGTTGGAGAGCAATCCAGCATGTAAGTATCACCCTGCTATTTTCTTTAGGGTTTTCAACCTGAATCCTAATTGAAGAAGACATCTTTACAGTCACAAAATGTGAGAAATTTGTTAAGTTAATCTAAATTGCTTTGGGTAGGAATAAAAAGAGAAAAAACAAAACAAAACAAAACACAACAGAACTTGGAGCAGTGGGAATGAACAGAAGCGGAGCTGACTGCATACAGCATGTTTGCAGTAATAAACAACAGTGTTATTAGCAAATATAAAGCCCATGATAAACAATGCCATGATGTTCCATTCACCCTAATAGGCAGGAGCAGATAATTGGGACAAATAAAGTGCTAAAACAGTCTCTAACCACCCTTCCAAGAGTGTCTCTCCAAATGAGTGAATCGCTCTGCATGCTGCAAGGCACAGCGGTAGCCTGGGATACCAGCTTTTGCGTTTCACTAAAAGAATATGCTCCCCTTGCTAATGGAAAACAACAGAAGCTAAAGAAAATTGCTGGAATTGTCAGATCTCTTTTTTTTTTTTTTAAGTGGTAACAAGTAGACAAGGAGACAATTCCACACATTCATCAAAGCCAGCAGAGAACTCTTCAGAATGCATTGCCAGTTGAAGTCCCCAACACTTCTAATGGTGGCGACTTTCAAATCTAAACTCAGAACTCAGTCTTTTCATGTGGCAATTTCTCCTTTTCCACCCTACCTGAACAAAATGTCTTGTCCCAGAAATGGGCTTTTTTTAAGCGAACCTTTCTTTTTCCTTATCAGAACATCATTCTGACGGTTCTGCTCTTTCCTTTGGTTGGTTTAGCTTATCCAGTAGATGGGAGTTTGGCACAACTGAGGATGTGATGTTCTTTCTATGGGAGTAAAGACAGGTAATTGTCATCAAACCATTTCTTCTTTCAGCTTCAGTTTCTCCATTTGTCCCTTTAGAGACTGCCTTGATTTACAACTCTAGATACTGACTGAAGTTATAAAAAATGCTGAAGTCACATTTCTGTTGAAAAGCTCTGAAGTTATTTAGGCCCATGAGTCAGGGAAAACTAATTGGAATTGGACTATCCATGAATTTTATTTATACATTCAACTACTCAACAAATATTGTTAGAGTATCTACAACATACCAGGCACTGTTTATTCTGGTTTTACCCTTTGTAGTTAGACCATATACCCATTTGCTGCAGTAGCAATCATAGTTAAATTAGCCTATCTCAAAGAAAAATAATTTATATTCTTCACTATTGAATTAAATATTTTTCAACTCAAACTACCCTGTCCAAAAATGCATTCTTGAATGGCATAGATCAGAATGTGGAATAGTAGAGAGAAGGGGAAACAGTTTGGAATAAAAACATATTTTATATTTATGCTTATTATATATATAATATATATTTATATTATATAATATATATATATAACTGAATCACTGTTGTATAGCAGAAATTAACACAACATTGTAAACCAACTATACTTCAATAAAATAAATTAAAACCAATTCAATGGTATAAAGCACTGTCTTTAAAACTTAAACACTTAAACAAATGTGGTGACTAATTCATTCAACACAACTGTTACTGCTAGTAGTACACTGTATTAAAGAAGGGGAAGGTGGTTTTGGATAATTGTTTGCTATGACAGTGCATTAATTTCACTGCATTACAACTACATTGAAGGTAGGTGAAAGATGAAAAATAGAAGTGTGAGAATTTGTCAGATTTGTTTAATATATCCAAAATATTGTTATTATTTTATTATTGGAATTTTTATATACTGCATTGCTAAACTTTTCCCTAAGACCCAAATCCCTTTAGCAAAATCTATTTATACCATTGGGAATATTCACATATTGCAAGTGGCCTACGTAGATTTCAGTGCACTTTATCTCCATTAATAATATTTAAAGCTATAATTCTGTTTTATCTAATGAAATATTAAATGTCTCTTTAAAAGTACACAAAATCAGAATATTTAACTTTACATATTTATTCAAATTTTCAGACATATTCTTAGAAAATAAAAAGACACAAAAATACAATATAGCACCTGGCTTACATAGCCAAATAAAATAAATATTAGAGTGAAATTCAACAGGGTAGATCTCCAGTTCAGAAAACTGAGGTTTAAAAACTCACTTTCATTGTAAGGGATGCTTTATGATATACATTATTGTCATATAGCTTAACTGAACGTGGAAATACATAGAGTAGGGATGGGTGGGAACACTTTGATAATATGACTATAGTATTTTGTCTAGTCAGATTGGTCATGTGACTTCATTGTCTCCATTGTACTGCTGGTCTGTTTGCTCTCACTTGTGCCACTTCATTAACCCAGGCATGCCTTTCCTCCCGAATCCCACCTGTCTAATCCTTAGCCATTCTTCAAGGCACTGAGGCCTCTCCTAACCACCTCAGGGTACACGCTGGGCTCTCTATTCTCTAAACCTCCTATAGCTTTTACTTGTCGGTATCACTCATTTTATGCTGAGAATATATGGCTTTATGTTTTCTTACATAAGTTGATCCCCAATTAAACTGTAAATTTCCCCCCTTGGTTTTTCTACTGGGCACTGCATTTGGTACAATGGCACAATCACAGAAAGTTCCCAATAAATGCTTAATGCTACTCATCATATCATTACAGGATAGACTGCCTGTACCAACCAAATGCACCGGTTCATTTCTCACCACCCTCTGGCCAGATGTGGCCTAAACCTGTAGGTAATGGGAATGGGCTTTCTCATTGCATTTCTGGCTCAGTTGTTTGAATCAGATACAAATTGATTGTGAGTAGAAGTTATTCCAGTCTGACAGCTGTCCAGTGTCTTGTTTGTGGAGAGAAAAAATGAGAACATGTGGACTGAGTTCCTTTTTCTGATGGGCCGCAGGATAAAGAGAGAGGAAAAATAGGAAGAGCCTAACATCATCATGACAATCAAGAGTGTGCCCACACTGAGCTTGGCCCTGCACTCAGCCTTGTCAAGGAAACAAGGTGGCACACTGACAGTCCCCTGAAAACAAGTGTGTTGACTAATTCTGACAGAGTAGCAGAAAACCTAATGGTATTTTTGCTCCTTCTTTGCATTAATAGACTATATTGGTCTCCACAGCTGTCATTGTACCAGCACTTTTCATTGACACTAAAATTCATCTTTCAATATGAAATCAGTGTCAAAACAGTCTACAAATGGGATATTTCTAGCTGAGTTTGTGGATTTTTCTCAACCTGAAAATTTATTATTTCACTTTATTTTCAGGAATGGAAAACATGACCTTTCTACCTCTCACTTCATCTTAGCATCATGGATTGGTAAATACATTCTGTCTTTCCATAGATATTTTATTATTATTATCAAATTTCCACAGTAGAAAATATGAAGGGGGAGAAAGAGCAAAAATATATATATATATATATATATTTATATATATATTTATATATTTATATATATATTTTTATATATATATTTATATATATATATAAAATAGGGAAAAGAAAGAAAAATGCAGAATATCAGTCAGGCTTGACGAGGTTCCCCTAAGAATAGATTACCTAGTCTAATGTTGTGGAAAAATGACTGCTATACATCAGCAAAAGAGGTCAGGAAATTAAATTTTATGTGTCCTGCCTGGAAAAAAAAAGAGAGTTTGGCTGAAAAATAGAATTCTTCATAGCCTGGTGGGAATTTTGAACATTTCAATTTGTTTTAAAGAAAACAAAGAAAAAGTCAATGGTGGAAGAAACCACAAGTCAAGGAACAGTGTCTTCTAAATTGTAATGAAAGAATGTCTATCAAAGGCCACATGGCTGCCAGGTCCTATCCCATGAGGTGATAGGAAGGATGACAGCAATGTTTTGGAGAGTTCATGAATTCTGTGAGGTTCAGGAAAAACAATACACCAAAAACGCTGGCAATCTCTATAATTATTTGTAGTTTCCCTCAAAAATGCAGCACCTTGGATTGGATGGCTTATGAAACTGAAGGAATATTGTCTACCATAAATTTAAGTAGAATTTTTTTCAATATACTCTTCTTATGAAGAGACAGCACTCTTTCCCTCTTCTAGTGACCTTGTCTGCTTCTTAAGTCATGTTCTGAACCTTTTAATTATATTTTATATTTTTTTCACCTTTCTGACTCCTTTCCATATAATTCATATGAAGCCATGCCACTTCTCTTTTCACCAATGGTAACTAATTTCACTCATATCACTGATATACTTTTACTAATACCTTATCTGTTCTATCAAAAACTTCCGTACCATTTTATGATCTTTGTTTTTTTCATTCTCATCAATAGTTTTCCATGTATTCATAAATATCTATTCATTAATCTCTTAATAGTAGCAAAAAAAAAAAACCCCACAAAACCTCTTTTTGACCCAATTCTCATTCATTTTGCCACTTTTAATCTTCTTAACTTTTTATGACCTAACTTGGTGAATGAGAAGTGAAGTCTCTGGCATCATCTTTCTTATCTATCAGATCTTTTTTGTCTGACTTCTTCCCCCACCTAACTTAGAAGACAGAAATACATAGTTTGTCTTTTCAAGAAGAGAAATAACTCCTTAATAATCAGTGTTAGCATTATTTTCTCATCTTCTTTGCCTCTCAGCATTACGGCCCCTTTCTTCTACCTTTCCAATATTTCCTTCCCTTCTCTTATCTTTTAAACAAATGCGCTCCCCATGGTCAAATGCTAGATTAAGTTTAGCACTTTTCTTCTAGTCCCTTTGTCTCCTTTTTCTACTCTTTCTATATCCCTTTCTTATGATAACACTTCTAATAGATTCTGTCTCTTGAAAGGTGGTAAAACAAAAAAGTTTTGCATGGATATGGAAGACGGTCTGGTTCAAGTCCTAGTTTGACATGTTTCAGCTTTGGAGCCTTAAGTAATTCACTTAACCTTTATAGCCTCATTTCTAATTTTCAGAAAAATAATAACTACATCAAAAGGATATTGAGAAGAGTAAATAAGAAAATACATGGAAAACACTTATCGTTGAGACTGACATGTAGTAAATTCATAATAAATTATTTTATCTTTTCAGTTCACACCACCACCCATTCTGGTTCATGCCCTCATTACATTTCCCATAATACATTACAATGAACTCTTTCATGTGTGAACTTTTTCAGCCTTTCCATTCCCTTGCTCTCTGTGCCCATATCATCCCAGTTCTCTGTCATCTTGAACTTGGTAGGTTGGAATTTTCTTCCTGAAGTACTGCTCAAATCATGTCCTACACTGATCCCACTCTCCCTTTTATTTAAAAATCTGTTTTAATTCTCAACTGCTTATAGAATAAAGTTTAAGTCACTTAGCTTAGTCTTGAATGCCATCCCCAGTATGGCACCAGGTTCCATTTTCTATTTTTTTTTACTTCCACTTTGATGCATCCAATGTTGTAGTAGAATTCATTTACCTAATGTCCTCTGAACATACCATGAAATTTTTGGTGTCCATGGTCTTGTTCTTGCTCTGCTTTCTACAGACAATGCCCTCTTCTCATCACATTTACACCTCTAGAAATATCAGGAGTGTTTAGTGCTCATCCCAAAAGTCACCTACTGAATGATTTCATTATCCAGATAACATCTCTTCCTACTCAATCCAGCATCTTCCCCGATAAATCATAAATCTTTTTGAAGGCAGAGATTGATGTTTACTTCTTTTGTATGAACACATCATTGAAACTTCCTCCGAGTTTTCTGAATTAACAAAAACTTGTATTCTACAGGGCAAATTATCTCTCTCTCTCTCTTTATTTTTTGAACACCCCATGCAGGATGCGGGATCTTAGATACCCGACTAGGAATCATGACTGAACCCATACCCTCTGCAATGAAAGTGTAAAGTCTTAACCACTGGACTGCCAGAGTAGTCCCAAATTACCCCTGTTTTTTGAAGAACTTTTGTTGGGTAAGCAGTTTCAAACTTTTTTCCCACATGTAATGCCATCTGCTGAAAGCCCTATAATTGGTTCCTTATTTTCATCTTGCCATCTACATACTGTTCACAACGTAGCATTCAGAGTAGTTCAGTAAAACAGGAAGGGCAAATAATGTACTTCTTTGCTTAAAGCTTTTCAATAGCTCGCTGTATTTTTTCAGCTTTACTGAGATATAATTGACACAGAGTACTGTGTAAGCTTAAGTTATACAATGTTGATTTGATATTTATAAGTTGCAAAATGATTATCACCATAGTATTAATCTCCCTATTTCTCTTAAAATAAAATCTGAATTTCATATATGACCCACAAAGTCTTACCTGAACTTGCCCTTCATTAAATTTCTGAACTCACTTTCTAATGCTTCCCTCGTTGTTCACTTACTCCAGCCAGGTGTAGGGATAGATTTCCCAGAACTCACATAGAGCCAGGAATGATACCTGCCTGCAAAATCCAGACCGTTGATTCACATGACAAGGAACAGAGTACACAGAAAGGGTTTTCATAAATAGTGGAAAATAATTAGCCCTAGACTAAGCACTACTCTGATCCAACCTAACAAATATTAAAAGCAAGACCAAAAATAGTCAAACTATTTTCAGATAACTTACATGTGTCCCAAACCAAAGCTCAACAGAGTAATAGGTACAGAATCTAGCATCTATAAGCTAAAATTCATGATGCTTACATCCATTCAGAACTTACCAAATATGTAAAGAAGAAGGAAAATATATCATATAGCAAGGGCAAATTTTACCAATCAACACCAACCCAGAACTGTTATAGATATTAGAACTGATAGACAAGGATATTACAACTATATCCCATACATGCAGAAAGTTAAATGGATCAAGTTAAGACATTTAATAGAAGACTCAAACTAAACTTGTAGAGATTTTATTTATAATGTGTGAAATGAAAAATACACTGGATATGATTAACAGTAGAGTAGACATAGCAAAGAAAAGATTAGTGAATTGGAATTTGAAGACAAAATGAAACACAGTGAGAAAAGAAAGTTTAAAAGTTGAGCAGAGCATCACTGTACTGTGGAACAATTTCAGGGGACCTGAAAGAACTTTTCGAATTAGTGCTTTCATTTTCTTCAGATAAATATCTGGAACTGGAATTGCTGGATCATATGATATATCTAGTTTTGTTTTGTTTTGTTTGTTTTTGCGGTACGCGGGCCTCTCACTGTTGTGGCCTCTCCCGTTGTGGAGCACAGGCTCCAGACGCGCAGGCTCAGTAGCCATGGCTCACAGACCTAGCCGCTCCGCGGCATGTGGGATACTTCCGGACCGGGGTATTAACCTGTGTCCCCTGCATCGGCAGGTGGACTCTCAACCACTGCGCCACCAGGGAAGCCCAATATATCTAGTTTAAATATATATATATATATATATATATAATGTAAGTTACAGGTGTACAATATAGTGAGTCACAATTTTTTAAGGTTATACTGCATTTATAGCTATTATAAAATATTGGCTATATGTCCCATGTTGTACAGTATATCTTTGTAGCTTATTTTATACTTAATAGTTTGTACCTCTTACTACCCCTATATTGACCCTATCCCTAACCACCCCCCTGACTGGTTACCAATAGTTCGTCCTCTATAAGTCTGCTTCTTTTTTTGTTATATTCACTAGTTTGTTGTATTTTTGAGATTCCACATATAAGTGATATCATACAGTATTTGTCTTTCCCTGCCTGAATTATTTCACTTAGCATAATGTCCTACAAGTCTATCCACATTGCTGCAAATGGAAAAATTTATTCTTTTTTATGACTGAGTATTATTCCATTGTGTGTGTATGTGTATGTGTGTGTGTGTGTGTGTGTGTTTGTGTGTGTGTGTGTGTGTGTGTATTTATCCATTCTTCTGTGGATGGACACATTGAACTTAAATCCATACCTCAACCATATATAAAAAATAATTTAAATTAGATCTTAGCACTAAATAAATGATTTAAACATCTGGAAGAAAACATATAGAAAACTTTTGTAAATCTGATTTAGTCAAAAGTGCCCTGAATATATCATAAAGCAAAAAGATTGATAAACTGACTTCATCTAAATTAAATTATACTCTTTGATATTCACTAAAAGAATAAAAAATAAAACAATCCAGCATCTGAAGAAGATATTTGCAAACCATATATCTTTATAATACTTGTATAAATAATACATAAAGACTGTCAAAAGTCAATAAGGAAACAAAAGCCCAATAAAAATAGGAAAATGTTTACTAAATAAGATATACACATTGCAAATAAGTGCATGAGAAGATACTCAACATCATTAGTCATTAGGGCAATACAAATTAAAAACACAGTGAACTATGCTATTCACCTGTAGAATGGCTCACATTGTAAAAAGTGGCAATAACGTCAATGGGCAAATACATGTACAACTGGAGCTGTTTTACACTGTTGCAGGGGGATGTAAAATGTTACAATCATATTGAAAAACTGTTTTGCAATTTCTTAAAAAGTTGCACATACATATTCTATATGATCCTGCCATTCCACTCCTATACATTTACCCAAGAGAAATAAAAGAATACATTTATTCTAAACGTGCACATTAATGTTCATAGTAGCTTTATTTTAATAGTGAAAAATCTAGAAAAAAACAAATGCCCATCAACAGGTGAATGGATAAGCAAACTGTGGGACATTAATCAGTAATAAAAAGGGATGAACTATTGATATACTCAACAGCATGGATGAATCTTAAAATAATTCTGTTGATCAAAAGAAACCAGACTAAAAAAGAGTATGTATAGTATGACTTTATTTATATAATAATCTCAGAAAAGTCAATTTTTCAATAGTGACAGAGGCAGATTAGTGGTTGCCTAGAAGGGAAAGACAAGGATGGGTTACCAAGTAATATAAGGAAATGTTTAGGGATAACAGATATATTCATTATCCTTATTGTGGTATGGTGTATACATGTCAAGACATCAAATTGCACACATGATATGAATTTTACTGTGTTTTAATTGTAACTCAATATAACTTCACAAAAATGATAGGAATATAGATTATTTGATCAAGACAGATTAAAAATCTGACAACTTTCACGTAAGATGAAGCATTCATCAAATTAAAAATACACATTTATTTAAAACGTACATAATGTATGTAAGAATTTAAAACAAAAGATATAAAAGAAGTCTAAAAGTTTACCAGAGTTTAATATCAGACCAAATTTTCTGGTCACAAAATAACATTGGAAATGCTTAACAAAAAGGACAAAGAAAATTAATACTACTTTTCATATATTTGTTAAAAAATTACAGATTGCACACTAAATATGTACCAGGCCCTGTGGTGGATTAATTGGTTCTAAGTATTCTCAACTACATTAGGTGTCTATTATAAACTTCCAAAATGCTATTAACATGATAAATATGTTGGCATTCCATAATCATTCTTTGATTATTTTTTACTTTTCATCTTATCTCCCAACCATAGTATAAATGTTCTTAATATCACTTACCGAGTCTTTTCTCTCTCAAGTAGGAAAAGAATTGAGATACTGTTAGGGTTTTCAAGGTCTATTCACTAAATCATGTTGAATTAAAACTATTTCTCAGATTATAAAGATATAAGTAAATGTATAAGTAAAAAAAGATGTCCATTCCTTCATTACTTTTTATTTTCTATACACAAAAACAATGCTCTATTAGTTTCTCTATGAGTGTTTTATTGTTATCATAAGGACTGTTGTAAGGGCATTTTCAAGCTATATCTATCCTAGAAAATCCAGAGCAAATAAAGAAAATTCACAATGATATTTAGTATTATGTAAATCTTCCTGCTCAAACCTTATTACTGTTGAGTTTCGATGAGCTTCTGCATATCAGAAACTCAGTCCCAGCATTTATGAAAAAAATAAAAACCCTGAAAACTGTTATATACAAATACTGAAAAAAGTCTCATAAATCATATCTGTAACATTAAAAAAAGTACACTAGGTTCACATTTTAGTTCTTCAGTATAGTAACCATGAAAGATTTCTTAAGCACGACCTATGTTGTTCTCAAAACTTCACTGACATTACAGGAGACACAAAGAAGTATAAAACATTGTCATTGCCCTTAGCAACTTTCTAGTTGTTGAAGTAAAAATAAAAGACATGAAATAGGAAAAGAAAAAAAAAGTGTCTACGTCTAATAAACCTCCTAAGAGAAACATCAATTCAGACATGAAATCTTCCTTTAAGTGATGAGAACTTAGCTGGATTCTGAGTAATATTCAATAAGTAAAGATGAAGAAAGAAGACATTCTAAAAGAGGAAAAGATATCAAGAGCAAAAGAAGGAGTATATGTGTAGGCAGAGAGGGTCAGGGATCCCAGGAGAAAGAAGAACAAGACATAGCATTCTGGACATAAAAGAAGTCATTTTAGGCCCTATGCTATTCTATGATCTAAGCCTGATGGCAATGCTTAGCCCTGCAGAAGTTCAGGTCTCAGTAGATAATGATTTTAATGGAACAAAAGAATGTAAGAACAAATGACTATTACCAGACCAGGAAAATAACTTAACCATATTGCAGATAATCAGTCGTAAAGACCCCCAGATCTCTTTCAAAGGTAAATACTACCCTGGTGCACATTCTTGAGCTGTTTTACAGGATCTCAACCCCTTGAACATCCAACCACAAGATTGAAGCCTGAGAATTGATGATACTAACCCTTGCTGGAGCTCGTGACTTCAATCAAATAGAGCCTGAACTCTGTTAACCTAGAATGACCTTTGCCCCAATTATATGATGAAATCTCCTGTCCATCATGCAAGTGCACCTAGGACTCCACCTCTACCTGGAAGACTATAACCCCTCTTCCTATATATGCACATAACCTTAACTTAAACTTCCCAATCCTGATATTTAGAGAAACACTGCTTTGGAAGATATCCCCAGCATTCTCCTTTCTTGTTGCAAGTATTAAAATCCTTTCTTCTTCCACTCTTTGGCTTGGTTGAGTCATTTGGCTGGACACCTACAAAGAGGCAATTCCAGTTTTTGGGCAACATATGGGCCCTGAATAAACCTGTAAGCACAGAGCTTATAATATGCTGGGAATAGTGATAAATAAGGTCTTGTGTTGTAGATGCAGCCATTTTATGAAGTGGTTTAAACCCTAAGGCACAGAAGCAGAACTTGATGGGGTTAGAAATAGGGAGTTATTGAGGGTGCTCATGAAGAAGAGGTTTGCTTTGCATGATAAAGATGGTGGTTATAGTTGTTCACCTAGTATCCATTCTCTCCTTTCTTTTTAAGATATTTCCAAATCTGTTGGGGATAGCAAATATACACAGCTAAAAATATTACATTTTTCAGTCCCCTTACAGACAATGGTGGCAATTTGGCATATTCCATCTAATGAAATGGAAGCAGGTTCTGTTGAAGGAGCTTCTGTAATACAAAGCTTCAGGCCTTGGAATAACTGGTTTACAGAGAATCAATGGATTTATGAGAGGATATGAGAAGAACAACTAGAGTATTTGGTGTTACCAATATTTAAGGGTTCAGGAAAGGGAGAGGTGCTTGTGAAAGAACAAATAAGAAATATATGGAGGTAGAGAGACTAACCGTGTTTCAGGAAAGTGAACAGTGTTAAATGTTCAGGCAGGTCATGGGGGTCAAGAAGACATTATATATTGCCAAATTCCATTGAGGACAGGAGACATATTCATCTGGACATGTAGCGTCAAGGCATGTAGATTCAGAGAAATAAATTAAAATTTCCTTTTATATTTACTCATAGATCAACATATAAAAACTAAACTGAACTTGATAAAAAAAAAAATAGATGAATACCATACACAGAACTTGGTATACATACCACTATAAAGAAATACTGGGGGTGACAGACTTAGCACCAAATTTCAGGTTTTGAGAATTAAGTGTTTTTTCTAGAAGGATGAGAGACAGATGTTTGATTTGCAAAGTAAAGTCAGCAACTTCATGCAATACACATTTTTGATACCTACTTAGTTTGGGAAACTATTCTAGGAACTGGAGCTATAGAAATAAACCATTTTACTTCACATCAAGGAGCTTACAATCAGGGTTTATATATCATAAAAATTGATGTTTAAAATGAGTAATTACTATTTTAGAGGCAAGTAAAAAGTATTGTTTGTTTTTATGTATACACAAATTTTATATTTTTATTGCATGTATAAAATGTATATGCAATTATTTATATCCTTAGAGACATATGCTGATGTTTTATTTCCTCCAAAATGCTTTGTCCAACATAGATATACAAATAGCATACATTTTTGTATGTCCATAAGGACATACAAATTGAAAAGGTATAAATGTTTAATGTATAATTAATTCATCACAGAGGATAATTGATCTTCCCAGGGTAGGGTTTGGAGAGGTTTTATAACAGCTGTGATATGTGAATATGTATTAAAAAGTTTGTCATATATAGAAATATTTGAGGAAAAAATGAAAAACAGAAAGCCCATGTGAAATATTAGCATATATAAATATATCCAAGACTATATATAATTTTATGTACATACATATGTATATATGTATATACACATACATATAGACACACATATGTATGAATTGGGATGTTTACCCTAATGGATACCTTGACTGATACAGACTCATATACTGAACATAACAGTGTTTATATATTGGATTGGAAGAATCAACATTGTGAATATGATTATACTATCCAAAGCAATCTACAGATTCAATGCATCTCTATCAAACTACCAATAGCATTTTTCACAGAACTAGAACAAAAAATTGCACAGTTTGTATGGAAACACAAAAGAACCCGAATAGCCAAAGCAATCTTAAGAAAGAAAAATGGAGTTGGAGGAATTAGGCTCCCTAACTTCAGACTATACTACAAAGCTACAATAATCGAGACAGTATGATACTGGCACAGAAACAGAAATATAGATCAGTGGAACAGGATAGAAAACCCAGAGATAAACTCATGCACATACGGCGACCTTATCTTTGATCAAGGAAGCAAGAATTTACAATGGAGAAAAGACATACTCTTCAATAAGTGGTGCTGGGAAAACTGGACAGCTACATGTAAAAGAATGAAATTAGAACACTCCCTAACATCATACACAAAAATAAACTCAAAATGGATTAAAGACCTAAATGTAAGGCCAAGCACTGTAAAACTCTTAGAGGACAACATAGGAAGGACACTTTTGACATAAATCACAGCAAGATCATTTTTGATCCACCTCCTAGAGTAATGGAAATAAAAACAAAACTAAACAAATGGGCTTAATAAAACTTAAAAGCTTTTGCACAGCAAAGGAAACCATGAACAAGATGAAAAGACAACACTCAGAATGGGAGAAAATATTTGCAAATGAAGCAAATGACAAAGATTAATCTCCAAGATATACAAGCAGCACATGCAGCTCAATATCAGAAAAAACAAATAACCCAATCCAAAAATGGGCAAAAGACCTAAATAGATATTTCTCCAAAGAAGATATACCGATTGCTAGCAAATACATGAAAGGATGCACAACATCACTAATCATTAGAGAAATGCAAATCAAAACTACAGTGAGGCATCACCTCACACCAGTCAGAATGGCTATCATCAAAAAATCTACAAAAAATAAATGCTGGAGAAGGTGTAGACAAAAGGGAACCCTTTACACTGCTGGTGGGAATGTAAATTGATACAGCCACTAAGGAGAACAGTCTGGAGGTTCCTTATAAAACAACTAAAAATAAAACTACCATATGACCCAGCAATCCCACTACTGGGCATATACCCCGAGAAAACCATAATTTAAAAAGAGTCATGTACCACAATGTTCATTGTAACACTATTTACAATAGCCAGGACATGGAAGCCACCTAAGTGACCATCAACAGATGAATGGATAAAGAAGATGTGGCACATATATACAATGGAATATTACTCAACCATAATAAGAAATGAAATTGAGTTATTTGTGGTGAGGTGGATGGACCTAGAGTCTGTCATACAGAGTGAAGTAAGTCAGAAAGAGAAAAAATAAATACCGTATGCAAACACATATATATGGAATCTATAAAACAAAAATGGTTCTGAAGAACCTAGGGGCAAGACAGGAATAAAGACACAGATGTAGAGAATGAACTTGAGCACATTGGGAGGGGGAAGGGTAAGCTGGGACGAAGTTAGAGAGTGGCATGGACATATTTGCACTACCAAATGTAAGATAGATAGCTAGTGGGAAGCAGCCGCATAGCACAGGGAGATCAGCTCGGTGCTTTGTGACCACCTAGAAGGGTGGGATAGGGAGGGTGGGAGGGAGATGCAAGAGGGAGGGGATATGGGGATATATGTATAGTATAGCTGATTCATTTTGTTATACAGCAGAAACTAACACACCATTGTAAAGCAATTATACTCCAATAAAGATGTTAAAAAAATACTATTAAAATAAATGATAGCATTATTATAATAATAGTAATAATTGTATTTTAATAGTATTAAATACTATTAATAATATTAAATACTATTTATTCTTCCATGTTAGTATGAAAATTGTGCAGAAAAGTAAATGTTGACTCTATGTATGAAGATGAGGCAGCTTCCTATACATTGCATGAACTCCTGGATTATATTGTTTCCTTAAACCAATAAAAATAATTAGTATTTCCACTCATCTCTGATACAAAACTAATCTCAGAGGTATAAGTCCTTTGTGTTTCTTCTGCTATCCTAGGGAAGAATTTCAGAGAACTTTATTTTTCATGATAAAGAGACAAGCTTTAATTTTACAATGGAAAGAGGAGTGCTTAATAATAATTTAGGAATAAATAAAGAGAAATGGAATGAGAAGAGAGGGGGTGAGAGATAGAGAGGAAAGAGAAGAGAAAGGAAGAGGATGATGTGGAGTGTGAAGCCAGGAGAATGGCAAGAAGTTGGTCTGGTTACTTTTAATAGGGAGCACACTCCTTGGAACTGGTTTGCAGATTGGAATCAGAAAGAAACTAAAAGATGGAGAGGAGAGATGTGTAGGAAGGACATGAAA